>NW_027077983.1:0-48000 GCF_963930625.1 Muntiacus reevesi | reverse complement strand
GAATCCAGATCCTGCAAAACCTGGTCCTTCCTAAAAATCCCCTAAGCTGTTGTTTTGTTTGGGGGTACGGGGTATTTAAGAAGAGGGATCTCCCCTCGGGGTCAGGCATTCTTTTTCTCTCCATAATTATAAATCCAAAGTATTTTACTTGGGTTAAGCTAATCTGAGCCTACTTGGGGGATACTCGATAACCCTTTTCATACAGGAAAGTTAGCGTTTTAAATAGTGTCCATTTGAGAGCTGGTAAAATCTGGCCTAGCTATGAGCAAGGCATCCACATCCTGTATTAGACTACTGTTTGTTAAAGTTAATTCCCTTAGTTTTCTCCCCGAGGATGTCCCGAAGATATGATGGCTGTCCCTAAACCCTTGGGGTAGTCGAGTCCAGTTGAGAGTTTTATGGTGTCTCTGTTTCCAAGTCCCGCCACTCAAAAGCAAAGAGTTTTTGGGATTCAGGATGGAGAGGAATGCAAAAGAAAGCACCTTGAAGGTCCAAGACTGAGAAGTACTTGGCATTTCCTGGGACTTGGGATAGGAGGGTATATGGGTTTTTGACTCTGGGGTGGATGGGAAACACAGCTTCATTAACAGCTCTTAGATCCTGGACGAATCGGTAAGATCCATTTGGTTTTTGCACGGGCAAGATTGGGGTGTTGCAGGGGGACTCACAGCTGATTCGAGATCCAGTATCTCGGTATTTGTTAACTAATGGTCTAAGACCCTCATGAGCTACTGGTTTTAAGGGATATTGTCTTTTCCAGGGCTAGGGAGCATTTGGTCTCAGAGAAATCTTTACTGGTGGAACATTTATGGCTAAACCAGGGCTGGAGACATCCCACACCTGGGGATTGACCTCATCTAGACAAGGGACAGACTACTCCTTTTCTACCTCTGACTGTAAATATTCAGACATAGGCAAAGAAAATTATCGACTTCTACCTTTGTGTCCCCAAGTCACTCTGGTTTGGAGGTGAAAGTATTATTCTCAAAATGGAAAATTTGGAAGGTGCAAACGTGAAAAATTTAAAGAGTCACGCAGAGGCTAGTCACTCTAAGCTAACCCCTAAGACATTTATTGACTGATTTCTAGCTTCTCTTCTTTAACCTTTTTTATCTACAGTAATCCTGTGTGTTCCTTTTAGTTAGGGATTCATTTTTAGACTATCCTGACTCTTCCACTACGTTCCAGTTTTGGGTCTGATACACTTAGAGATGTGCCAAGTGCTTCCTGAATACTATAGAACATATTTTATATTTAAAATACTTCCATGCTTATGTAGTGAGTCAATGATTTTAAGTTTATTTGTTACACATTTCAATGAAAAAGTCAATGTGTGAACTTACATATTCACGACTTGGAAAAGTTGGCTTTTTTTGCTGTGTGTTTGAACTCCTCACCCGACCAAAGGTCATGGAGAGGTCTATTGTTTTTCTAAAATGGTTATAGTGTTGTTTATTTTCTGGTAATTGAATTAGGGTGTGAGTTGCAAAGCCTGTGTTTCTGTTCTTTTCATTCCATCTGTTCGGGTTTCTTTCTCTCTCCTGAGTCAGACAGTAATTTCCCATTGGTTGTCCAGTTACCAAGGTTGGTGTCCATGCATCCGTGCTGGTCTCTCCATACATGTCCGGGTGTCCTGTGAAACACCAAGCTTAATTTATTTGGAAATGACCCTGTTCAATACAGTGTCATCACTCAGTTGAGCAGAGGGAGAGAAATTCAAGTGACAAAACTCCAGAGAAGCTAGTGTCAGAGCGCCCCGGCGTGGCATGCGTGCAGGGGGTTGGGGGGAGGGGGGCGGTGCGCGGAGCGCGGAGATCTCAGGTGTCCTCCCACCCTGGGCCTCTCCAGGCCCGCCGCTGCTCAGTGGACTCCCCCCGCCCCCATTGCTTTGGCTGCTCAGGGCCGGGTGGTCTCTGCAGCTGCCCGGCATCCTGCCCGAGACCCCCCCTGCCCACACGCTGTCTTCCAGTCTCTCTCTGAACCCTCGACTCTTTCTGCCTCTGTCTCACCTGGCGTGGGTGCGTGCGAGTGCCTGTCCGTGTGCCTGGCTGTCGCTCTTCCGCTCACTCAGGAAGGTCCTGTACTGGGCCCGTGGCGTGGGGGCAGGGCGGGCCTCGGTTTGGGGACAGGGCGGGGCTGAGGCACTCCAGGGGGTTTGCACAGCCGGCAGGATGGGCGCCTGGGGCCCCGGCTGGTCTGCCCCTAAGCCCGCAGGAGGCTCCGGGGACCGCGGCCCCGGGCCGACGCCCCGCTCGTCCGGAGCCACGTGACCCTGAGCAGCGAACGGGATGGTGGGGGGCGGGGGGTGGGGGGGCACCGAGACGTCCTCCCCGCTCAAGCCACCCCCCTCCCCAACCCCCGCCAGAGCTCTCGCAGCCTCGCCAGGCTGCTCGGGGTCCGGGTAGCGCCCCGGGCCGGGCCAGGCGCGTGCTGGCCGGGGGTGGCGTCGGCTGGTCTCCCAGCTGCAGGGCCTGTCCCGGTTTTTCCCATCAGTTTCAACAGTGACGGTCACCCCACATTGTGAGTCGTCTAGATTTCTTACTGACACCCCTGTTAGGGAGTGGCTTTTTAGAGAGATAGGGAAGGTCACTTGGGGGATGTTAGTCATGAGAGAAAATAAGGGCTCAGGTGGGATTGCAGATGTCATCCAGGGGGTAAATAGAGACAGTTGTTGCTGGTACCAAGACATGAAGTTTTTTTTCCCCCTTTCCCCAAAAGACCATATTACGACCACATGCGGGCGCTGAGTAACAGCCCATAGCTCGGCTGGAAGGGTGGGCCTTTGATAGTGATACCCTGGGATGGGTTGGACATACGCCCAACCTTTGTCATTAATGCAGATGCAGCCCGGGCTGCTTAGGTTCAGTTGAGAAGCAGTGTGGTTTGCAAGTGAACATGCCTCGTTTAGGGAGAGATCAATAGCCATACAGGGAGATATGATTAGAAAGAGGAAGAACATCATATGATGCATTTTACTTATCTGAGGCAGGATTGATGGGGTTCTGCTTGAACAAGAGCCTGAGATCTTCAACAGGTTCACAGGAATAGCTGTCCTCTGGCTTTGGAGTCTCAATTTCTGTCTCCCCCTCCTGTAGGCCATAGGGTTTTATTCTAGAATTGTGGACCCAGGCAGATAGACCCTTCACTTTTACAGCAGTTGAAGTCACTAGAACAACCTGATATGGCCCTGTCCATTTCTCGGACAGCTGGTTTGGACTCCCTTTTTCTTGCCAGGTCTTTACTGATACTTGATCCCCTGGCTTTACCTGGGGATTTTTCAAGTCTTCCTGTGGTTTGTTCTCCATACCGTTGGAGTTCTTGCTGAAACCTTCCCAGGTCAATTATATGTTTTAAGAGTGTATTGGCATCCTCGTCAAGAAACAAATCAGAAGTTAAGAATGGTCGTCCATACATCATTTCATAAGGACTTAACAATAGTGGCCGTTTGGGGGATGTCCGTAGCCTCATGAGGGCTATGGGCAGCATATGTGTCCACTTATTATGTGTTTCTGACATAGCTTAGCCAGAGCCCTTTTAAGAGTCTGGTTGGCTCTCTCTACCTTTCCTGAAGCTTGAGGCCTCCAGGATGAGCGGAGCCGGTATTTTATGCCTAAGCATGCGGCTAGGTTCTGGGGTATCGTGGCTGTAAGTGAGGGCCCGTTGTCACTCTGAATTGACCGAGCCAGCCCAAACCTAGGCACTATCTCCTTCAGCAGAGCTTTACAGACTTCTGTAGCTCTCTCAGTCTCAGTAGGGAACGCTTCCATCCATCCTGTGAATGTGTCAATAAAGACTAGCAAGTAAGAAAACCCTTGGGTCTTGGGCATGGCTGTAAATTCTAAATGCGGAGCAGCATTGCCAGTCCGCTCCTGCGTATGATCCCCGATGTTGGACAGGTATAATTAGAGGAGGTCTGGTTTTTGGGTTATTTTTTAGACAGGTGTCACAATTTTGTGTGACTTGTTTAACAACCTTAGCTAACTGGGGATGGGAGAGAATAGGCTTAAGCAAGATTTCTAGATTATCTTTTCCAAAATGGGCGCTCTTATGTAAGGAGTTAGTAATGTTTTAAACCTGAGAATCAGGGAGTATTATTTGGGCCTGATCAGGCTGAAACCACCCATGTGACCCAATCTCCCAGCCCCGCTCAGCATATCGGGAATGTCCCCCTGGGGTAAAATCTGGAGTCAGGGTTTCCTTGGGGAAAAGGGGGCAGATAGCAGTGGCAGAGGTAGGTTCCCCAGCAGGTCATCCTGCCTCTTGATCAGCTTTCCTATTTCCCTGAGCCTCTTTTTCTTGCCCCTTTTGGTGACTCTTGCAGTGGATGACAGCTAATTTTGCAGGAAGTTTGACTGCCTCCAGGAGCCTGAGAATGAGCTCTTTGTGTTTAATAGTAGAGCTTCGGGCACTGAGCATCCCTCTTTCTTTCCAAATTGCTGCACGGGCATGCAGAATGAGGAAAGCATACTTAGAGTCCATACACACATTAATCCTCTTTCCTTCTCCTAACTCCAAAGCTCTTGTCAGCGCCAAAACTTCAGCTTTCTGGGCTGAGGTGTCTGGGGAAAGAGACCCACTTTCCTTAGTTTCTTCCAGGCTCGCTACAGCATATCCTGCTTTCCTCTCCCCCTTTTCTACAAAACTGCTGCCATCTGTGTGCCAGTTTTCCTCTGGGTCAGATAAAGGTGTCTCTGATAGGTCCCGGCGAGAGGAGTATAACTCGCCTGTGATTTGTATGCATTGGTGATCCAGAGGGGAGGTAGGGGGATCTGGCAGTAAGGTTGCTGGATTTAAAGTCTGGCAGACCCTCAACTTTATTTCTGGAGTGTCAAGGAGGAGGGCTTGGTATTGGGTGATCCTTCCCCCTGTCATCCACCTGTCCCCTTTCGTTTCCAAGACTGCTTGCACACGGTGAGGCGTATACACTGTGGTGGGCTGACCCAGGGTCAGCTTAGATGCCTCCGTAACCATAAGAGCGGTGGCTGCTACTGCCCGGAGGCAAGTGGGCCACCCTCTGGCCACCTCATCTAGTTATTTTGAGAGATAATCCACAGGTTGAAATACGGGCCCCATCATCTGCTCTAACACACCAAGAGCAGTTCCTGTCCTTCCAGAAACATAGAGTCTAAAAGGCTTCTCCAGGTTGGGGAGGCCTAAAGCTGGGGCTGTAGTGATGGACTCTTTTAGGGCATTAAAGGCCACCTTGCATGTCTCATGCCAGTCGAGTGGCTCTTCCTCTTTCCCCCTTAAATTTTCATATAGGGGTCTGGCCAGATTGCCATAATTAGGAATCCAGATCCTGCAAAACCTGGTCCTTCCTAAAAATCCCCTAAGCTGTTGTTTTGTTTGGGGGTACGGGGTATTTAAGAAGAGGGATCTCCCCTCGGGGTCAGGCATTCTTTTTCTCTCCGTAATTATAAATCCAAGGTATTTTACTTGGGTTAAGCTAATCTGAGCCTACTTGGGGGATACTCGATAACCCTTTTCATACAGGAAAGTTAGCGTATTAAATAGTGTCCATTTGAGAGCTGGTAAAATCTGGCCTAACTATGAGCATGGCATCCACATCCTGTATTAGACTACTGTTTGTTAAAGTTAATTCCCTTAGTTCTCTCCCCGAGGATATCCCGAAGATATGAGGGCTGTCCCTAAACCCTTGGGGTAGTCGAGTCCAGTTGAGAGTTTTATGGTGTCTCTGTTTCCAAGTCCCGCCACTCAAAAGCAAAGAGTTTTTGGGATTCAGGATGGAGAGGAATGCAAAAGAAAGCACCTTGAATGTCCAAGACTGAGAAGTACTTGGCATTTCCTGGGACTTGGGATAGGAGGGTATATGGGTTTTTGACTCTGGGGTGGATGGGAACCACAGCTTCATTAACAGCTCTTAGATCCTGGACGAATCGGTAAGATCCATCTGGTTTTTGAACGGGCAAGATTGGGGTGTTGCAGGGGGACTCACAGCTGATTCGAGATCCAGTATCTCGGTATTTGTTAACTAATGGTCTAAGACCCTCAAGAGCTACTAGTTTTAAGGGATATTGTCTTTTCCAGGGCTAGGGAGCATTTGGTCTCAGAGAAATCTTAACTGGTGGAACATTTATGGCTAAACCAGGGCTGGAGACATCCCACACCTGGGGATTGACCTCATCTAGACAAGGGACAGACTCCTCCTTTTCTACCTCTGACTGTAAATATTCAGACATAGGCAAAGAAAATTATCGACTTCTACCTTTGTGTCCCCAAGTCACTCTGGTTTGGAGGTGAAAGTATTATTCTCAAAATGGAAAATTTGGAAGGTGCAAACATGAAAAATTTAAAGAGTCACGCAGAGGCTAGTCACTCTAAGCTAACCCCTAAGACATTTATTGACTGAATTCTAGCTTCTCTTCTTTAACCTTTTTTATCTACAGTAATCCTGTGTGTTCCTTTTAGTTAGGGATTCATTTTTAGACTATCCTGACTCTTCCACTACGTTCCAGTTTTGGGTCTGATACACTTAGAGATGTGCCAAGTGCTTCCTGAATACTATAGAACATATTTTATATTTAAAATACTTCCATGCTTATGTAGTGAGTCAATGATTTTAAGTTTATTTGTTACACATTTCAATGAAAAAGTCAATGTGTGAACTTACATATTCACGACTTGGAAAAGTTGGCTTTTTTTGCTGTGTGTTTGAACTCCTCACCCGACCAAAGGTCATGGAGAGGTCTATTGTTTTTCTAAAATGGTTATAGTGTTGTTTATTTTCTGGTAATTGAATTAGGGTGTGAGTTGCAAAGCTTGTGTTTCTGTTCATTTCATTCCATCTGTTCGGGTTTCTTTCTCTCTCCTGAGTCAGACAGTAATTTCCCATTGGTTGTCCAGTTACCAAGGTTGGTGTCCATGCATCCGCGCTGGTCTCTCCATACATGTCCGGGTGTCCTGTGAAACACTAAGCTTAATTTATTTGGAAATGACCTAGCTGTTCAATACACTGTCATCACTCAGTTGAGCAGAGGGAGAGAAATTCAAGTGACAAAACTCCAGAGAAGCTAGTGTCAGAGCGCCCCGGCGTGGCATGCGTGCAGGGGGTTGGGGGGAGGGGCGCGGTGCGCGGAGCGCGGAGGTCTCAGGTGTCCTCCCACCATGGGCCTCTCCAGGTCCGCCGCTGCTCAGTGGCCTCCCCCCACCCCCATCGCTTTGGCTGCTCAGGGCCGGGTGGTTTCTGCAGCGGCCCGGCATCCTGCCCGAGGCCCCCCCTGCCCACACGCTGTCTTCCAGTCTCTCTCTGAACTCTCGACTCTTTCTGCCTCTGTCTCACCTGGCGTGGGTGCATGCGAGTGCCTGTCCGTGTCCCTGGCTGTCGCTCGTCTGCTCTCCCAGGAAGGTCCTGTGCTGGGCCCGCGGCGTGGGGGCAGGGCGGGCCTCGGTAGGGCTAAAAGACGGGGCTGAGGCGCTCCAGGGGGTTTGCACAGCCGGCAGGACGGGCGCCTGGGGCCCCGGCTGGGCTGCCCTTAAGCCCCAGGAGGCTCCGGGGACCGCGGACCCGGGCCGAAGCCCTGCTCGTCCGGAGCCACCTGACCCTGATCAGCGAACGGGATGGTCGGTGACAGGGGGTGAGGGGGCACCGAGATGTCCTCGCTTCTCTGCGCACCCCCCCTCCCCCCACCCCAGGTTCCGCAGGCACGCCAGGCCCCGGGCGGCCGTGCCAGACGGGTGCTGGCCTGGGCTCGCGGTGTGCGGAGCGGGGGCGCCCTCCGCTGTCCGCCGAGCTGCAGGCTCTGGCCGGCCGGAGTCCAGTCGCGGGTCGTGCGGCTCAAGTGCAGCGCGCGCCCCCTGGAGAACTGCAATCCCAGGCCCGACCGGCAGGTCAGACCGCAAGGGAGGCGCAACGCGGGGCTCCTTGGGCGCCTGGCAGCCGTCTGGGTCTAAGGCCATACCACCCTGAACGTGCCCTCTCTCCTGTGATCTGGGAAACTGAGCAGGTTCGGGCCTGGTCAGTACTTGGATGGGAGACCGCCTAGTAGTTAGGCGATTTTTTTTTGATTTTTCGGAATTCCTACTTCAGAAAGTTAGAATCGGATGACTTCACACAGTAAAACGAATCATATTTTCACACATAACCTTAAGAATCCAGCAGCTGGTCATTCTTTTTCCTGTCCTAACACAGCTACCTGGAAATCAGTTGTAGTAAGTTCTACTGACTTCAGACCCTCATCCCTAAGGGAAGATATATAGGAAAACCCATAATATATCTAAATAAACATGAAAGATACAATGATGAGAAAGAAAAAAATTTCTCAGTGACATCTTAGTTGGTATCGGAAACACGATGATTATGAAAGCACAGCCCATAATCAAGTCCAGGCCATGGAAGCCTGTGACTTTCACTGAGTGTTGACTTCCCTTTCAGCTGAGGTCTAAAAAGTGCTTTGTAAAATTCTGAGGTTTGAAGCACTTGTAACCTCCCGAAGAGACTGCAATCAGAAGGGTTTCTAGAATATCCTGACACTGTGGTGAGCTCAAGCAATACATACTCCAGAGGACGGAAGACAGACATGTTGGGAAGTGGGGATGACTTCTACTGCCCTTAGGGAGGAAGGGCATGTACAAGTGGAGAAGCAACACCTCAGTGATGGAATCTTTAAAGACTCCACACATGGAGAAGGAAATGGCAACCCACTCCAGTATTCTTGCCTGGAAAACTCCATGGGCAGAGGAGTCTGGCGGGCTGAAGTCCACGGGATTCCATGACTGACCGTGTGTGCACGAGGTTGGAGGGAGACGGGCTGGTAGCAAGAAACTGGTAGAAGTAAAAAATAAGAAAAAAATATAAAATAAAGACTCGATAAATATGACAACGACTGGTAGGAATAAACCTTCAGAAGTGCCTTCTCAGACCTCCCGTCAGAAGCACAAGCGTAATAAAGACACTGAGTTTTCACGGTCTCACACAAAATTAGACTGGTTTATGACAATGGGCAGAGAGGCTCCTCTAAGACATCGGGGCTGGGCTTTACTGGAGGATGCACATCGATTGAGTGCATGGCTGTGTGTTATGGAAATATGTCTTACTGGCAGGGCGAAGGCATCTTCTTGAAGAACATAGCAAATAACACCACAAATTCACGGAACTTGGCTACAATGACAATAGCTGATTTCGTGATGTCTACTGCTTGGCAGAGCTGGGATTGCCTCTGCCATTAAGTACCTCAGTGGCCAGCTGTGATAGTAGCCATTACTTTCTCACTTAGAAACTTGCCATGTGCACTAGCGCAAGAACAGTGAAAGCTCCCCAGAGAAGCAAGTCAGGCAGACATGCTTCTGTTTTCTCACAGAAGCTGCTTATGACGGGCCCTGCTCACAGACAGATTGCTAATTCCAAATCGATAGAAAATTATGCAGATATTCTTTAGCAACTGAGCCACCAGTGAAGCCCTACTAGCTCAGTTGCTAAAGAATCTGCCTGCAACGCAGGAGACCCCGCTTTGAGTCCTGGGTCGGGAAGATCCGCTGGAGAAAGGATAGGCTACCCACTCCAGTATTCTGGCCTAGAGAATTCCATGGACTGTATAGTCCTTGGGGCTGCAAAGAGTCAGGCACGAACTGAGCCACTTTCACCTGCACATGCAGATATCACTTAAAAAAAAAAATGTGGTAACAGATCTAGGACCTCTGTCAAGCTCATGAGTGAGTACTATAAATATACAGAATCAGCTTTGTCCTGCATAGTTACTACCATCCTGTATTTGCTTTGAGAGGAGTTGAGCTACTCTTGGTACAGAGGAATGATTCTTTACCAACAGAGCCACAAGGGAAGCCCACTAATACTGGAGTGTGTAGCCTATCCCTTCTCCAGCAGATCTTCCTGACCCAGGAATTGAACCAGGGTCTCCTGCCTGAGTAACACATATTGGGTAAAAAACGGTGAGGGGGCAGAACTAGGGACATTGATTGGTAAAATCAGTTTTCCTTGTCTAGATGGCTAGCGGACGCGAAAGAAATGTTGGTGTGGATTTAAAAAATTCTTCTGATACGAAACAAAAAATTTACTAGTTCTCTGCAGATCTTTAATGAAGCACAGATATTGTCATTAGATTGCTTTGGTCATATCCGTCTTATCCACATTTATTTTTTAAAATCACATAGAGTGGCTTCAATCATTTGAAGAAACGACAAAAGGTTTCTTTGGTCTCCATTCTATACTGGATCGAGAGAAGGCAGTTGATCAGCATGATGCAGGAGCTCAAGATGTTTTTGGCAAAAACTTGACTATTCTGTTTAATGATATGGAAGAATGAATTAAGGATGGCAGCACGAAACAGAAGGCCATGCTAGAAGTACACAAGACCTTGTTTGGTAAGTTCAAACATGACTTTTTCTTTCAATTGAAGGATAGTTGCTTTACAGAATTTTGTTGCCAAACATCAGCATGAATGAGCCACAGGTATACATATGTCTCCTCCCTCCTGAACCTCTCTCCCATTTCCCTCCCCATTCCACCCCTAGCTTGTTGCAGAGCCCCTGAGTCATACAGCAAATTTCATTGGCATCTGTTTTTACGTAAGGTAATATATTTTCATGTTACTCTGCATACATCTGACCCTCTCCTTCCTCCCCCTTGCCCATGTCCATAAGTCTGTTCTCTACATCTGTGACTCCTTGGCTGCCCTGCAAATAATTTCATCAGTACCACCTTTAGTTCAGGCATTTTTTCCCCCCAAGCATTACTTATTTCTTATTCCACTCTTACTGTCTTTAGTGTGAGACTGATTTCGAAACTGATATGAAAGTATTATTCTCAGCATGGAAAATTTGGAAGATGCAACATGGAAAATTTAAAAAGTCACGCAGAGGCTAGCCACTCTGAGCTAACCCCTAAAACATTTATTGACTGATTTCTAGTTTCTCTTCTTTAACCTTTTTTATCTACAATAATCCTGTGTATTCCTTTTAGTTAGGGATTCATTTTTAGACTATCCTGACTCTTCAACTAACTTCCAGTTTTAGGTCTCATACAGTGAGACATGTGCCAAATGCTTCCTGAATACTATAGAACATATTTTATGTTTAAAATACTTCCAGGCTTATGTAGTGAGTCAATGATTTTAAGTTTATTTGTTACACATTTCAATGTAAAAGTCAATGTGTGAACTAACATATTCAAGATTTGGAAAACGTGGCTTTTTTTGTCGTGTGCTAGAACTCCTCACCCGACCAAAGGTCATGGAGAAGTCTATTGTTTTTCTAAAATGGTTATAGTGTTGTTTTCTTTCTTTTTTTTTTTTTTTTTCTAATTGAATTAGGGTGTGAGTTGCAATGTTTTTGTTTCGGTTCATTTCATTCCATCTGTTTGGGTTTCTTTCTCTCTTCTGAGTCAGACAGTAATTTCCCATTGGTTGTCCAGTTACCAAGGTTGGTGTCCAAGCATCCGTGCTGGTCTCTGCATTCATGTCCGGGTGTCCTGTGAAACACTAAGCTTAATTTATTTGGAAATGACCTAGCTGTTAAATACACTGTCATCACTCAGTTGAGCACAAGGATAGAAATTCAGGTGACCACACTCCGGAGAAGCTAGTGTCAGAGCGCCCGGGCGTGGCGTGCGTGCAGGGGGTTGGGAGAACGGGGGCGGGGTGCGGAGCGAGGAGATCTCAGGTGCCCTCGCACCCTGGGCCTCTCCAGGCCTGCCCCTACTCAGCGGCTTCCCCCTGCCCCCATCGCATTCGCTGCTCAGGGCCGGGTGGCCTCTGCAGCTGCCTGGCATTCTGCCCGAGTCCCCCCCTGCCCACAAACTGTCTTCGAGTCTCTCTCTGAAACCTCGTCTCTTTCTGCCTCTGTCTCACGTGGCGTGGGTGCGTGCGAGTGCCTGTCCGTGTGCCTGGCTTTCGCTCCTCTGCTCTCTCAGGAAAGACTTTTGCTGGGCTGGCAGAGTGGGGGCAGGGCGGGTCTCGGTGGGGCGAAAAGGCGGGGCTGAGGCGCTCCAGGGGGTTTGCGCAGCGGGCAGGATGTGCGACTGGGGCCCCGCCTGGGCTGCCTCTAAACCCGCAGGAGGCTCTGGGGACCGCGGCCCCGGGCGGAAGCCCCGCTCGTCTGGAGCCACGTCACCCTGAGCAGCGAACGGGATGGTGGGGGGCAGGGAGTGAGGGGGCACCGAGACGTCCTCGCTGCTCTACCCACCCCACCTCCCCCCACACCAGATCCCGCAGGCACGCCAGGCCCCCGGCCGGGCCAGACGGGTGCTGGCCGGGGCTGGTGGTGTGCGGGGCCGTGGCGCCCTCCGCTGGCCCCCGAGTTGCCGGCCCTGGTTGGTCGGAGTCCAGTCCGGGTCGTGCGGCTCAAGTGCGGCGCGCGCCAGCTCGAGAGCTGTGGCCCCAGGCCCAAAGGGCAGGTCAGAACGCAAGGGAGGCGCAAAGCGGAGCTCTTGGGGCACCTGACAGCCGCCTCGGTCTAAGGCCATAGCACACTGAACGTGCTCTATATCCTCTGATCTGGGAAACTGAGTAGGGCCGGTCCTGGTCAGTACTTGCATGGGATACCGCCTAGTAGTTAGGCGGTTTTGTGATTTTTCTGAATGCCTACTTCACAAAGTTAGTATTGGATGACTGCACACAGGAAAACGAATAATGTTTTCGTACATAATCTTAAGAATCCAGCAGCTGGTCATTTTTTTCCTGTCCTAACACAGCTAACTGGAAGTCACTTGCTGTAAGTTGTACTGACTTAAGACCCTCATCCCTAACGGAAGGTATATAGGAAAACCCATAATATATCTAAATAAGCATGAAAGATAGAAAGATGAGAAAAAAAAAATTCTCAGTGACATCTTAGTTGGTATATGAAACACGATGATTATGAAAGCACAACCCATAATCAAGTCCAGGCCATGGAAGCCTGTGACTTTCACTGAGTGTTGACTTCCCTTTCAGCTGAGGTTGTAAAAAGTGCTTTGTAAAATCCTGAGGTTTGAAACATTTGTAACCTCCTGAGGAGATTGCAATCAGAAGGCTTTCTAGAATATCCTGACGCTGTGGTGAGCTCAAGCAAAACATTCTGCAGAGGTCGGAAGACAGACATGTTTGGATGTGGGGATGACTTCTACTGCACTTAGGGAGAAAGGGCATGTACAAGTGGAGAAGCAAAACCTCAGTGACGGAATCTTTAAAGACTCCATACATGGAGAAGGAAATGGCAACCCACTCCAATATTCTTGCCTGGAAAAATCCATGGACAGAGGAGTCTGGCGGGCTGAAGTCCACGGGATTCCATGACTGATCGTGTGTGCACGAGGGTGGAGGGAGACGTGTTGGTAGCAAGAAACTGGTAGAAGTAAAAAATAAGAAAAAATATAAAATAAAGACTCGATAAATATTACAATGACTGGTAGGAATAAACCTTCAGAAGTGCCTTCTCAGACCTACCATCAGAAGCACAAGAGTAATAAAGACACTGAGTTTTCACGGTCTCACACAAAATTAGACTGGCTTATGACAATGGGCAGAGAGGCTCCTCTAAGACATCGGGGCTGGGCTTTACTGGAGGATGCACTTCGATTGAGTGCATGGCTGTGTGTTATGGAAATATGTCTTACTGGCTGGGCGAAGGCGTCTTCTTGAAGAACACAGCAAATAACACTACAAATTCAAGGAACTTGGCTACAATGAAATTAGCTGATTTCATGTCGGCTACTGCTTGGCAGAGCTGGGTTCGTCTCTCCCATTAAGTACCTCAGTGGCCAGCTGTGAATGTAGCCATTAGTTTCTCACTTAGAAACCGAACCTAATACTTGCCATGTGCACTAGCGCAAGAACATTGAAAGCTCCGCGGAGAAGCAAGTCAGACAGACATGCTTCTGTTTTCTCACAGAAGCTGCTTATGACCGGCCCTGCTCACAGACAGATTGCTAATGCCAAATCGATAGACAGTTATGCAGATATTCTTTAGCAATTGAGCCACCAGGGAAGCCCTACTAGCTCAGTTGCTAAAGAATCTGCCTGCAACGCAGGAGACCCTGCTTTCAGTCCTGGGTCGGGAAGATCCCCTGGAGAAGGGATAGGCTACCCACTCCAGTATTCTGGCCTAGAGAATTCCACGGACTCTATAGTCCTTGGGGCCGCAAAGAGTCAGGCACGGACTGAGCCACTTTCACCTGCACATGCGGATATTACTTAGAAAAAGAAATGTGGTAACATATCTAGTACCTCTGTCAAGCTCATGAGTGAGTACTATAAATATACAGAATCAGCTTTGTCCTGCATAGTTATTACCATCCTGTATTTGCTTTGAGAGGAGTTGAGCTAGTCTTGTGAAAGAGGAATGATTCTTTACCAACTGAGCCACAAGGAAAGCCCACTAATACTGGAGTGGGTAGCCTATCCCTTCTCCAGCGGATCTTCCTGACCCAGGAACTCAACCATGGTCTCCTGCCTGAGTAACACATATTGGGTAAAAATCGGTGAGTGAGCATAACTATGGACATTGATTGGTAAACTCAGTTTTCCTTGTCCAGATGGCTAGCGAAGAAGAAATAATCGTTGGCATGCATTTAAAAAATTCTTCTGATACTATATATAAAATTTACTAGTTCTCTGCAGAAGTCTTTAATGAAGCACAGATATTGTCATTAGAATGCTTAGGTCATATCCGTCTTATCCACATTGATTTTTAAAAGTCACATAGTGTGGCCTCAAATACTTGAAGACACGACAAAAGGTTTCTTTGGTCTCCATTCTAAACTGGATCGTGAGAAGGCAGTGGATCAGCATAATGCAGGAGCTCAAGATATTTTTGGCAAAAACTTGACTATTCTGTTTAATGATATGGAAGAATGAGTTAAGGGTGGCAGCACGAAACAGAAGGCCATGCTAGAAGTACACAAGACCTTGTTTGGTAAGTCCAAACATGACTTTTTCTTTCAATTGAAAGATAGTTGCTTTACAGAATTTTGTTGCCAAACATCAGCATGAATGAGCCACAGGTATACATATGTCTCCTCCCTCCTGAACCTCTCTCCCATTTCCCTCTGCACTCCACCCCTAGCTTGTTGCAGAGCCCCTGTTTGAGTCCCCTGAGTCATACAGCAAATTTCATTGGCATCTGTTTTTACGTATGGTAATATATTTTCATGTTACTCTGCATTCAGCTCACCCTCTCCTTCCTCCCCCCTGCCCATGTCCATAAGTCTGTTCTCTACATCTGTGACTCCTTGGCTGCCCTGCAAATAATTTCATCAGTACCACCTTTAGTTCAAGCATTTTTTTTTTCCACCAAACATTTCTTATTTCTTATTCCAGTCTTACTCTCTTTAGTGTGAGACTATTTTTCAAGCTGATATCAAAGTATTATTCTCACCATGGAAAATTTGGAAGATGCAAAAATGAAAAATTTAAAAAGTCACGCAGAGGCTAGTCACTATAAGCTAACCCCTCAAACATTTATTGACTGATTTCTAGTTTCTATTCTTTTACCTTTTTTATCTAGAATAATCCTGTGTATTCCTTTTAGTTAGGGATTCATTTTTAGACTATCCTGACTCTTCAACTAAATTCCAGTTTTGGGTCTCATACAGTGAGACATGTGCCAAATGCTTCCTGAATACTATAGAACATATTTTATGTTTAAAATACTTCCATGCTTATGTAGTGAGTCAATGATTTTAAGTTTATTTGTTACACATTTCAATGTAAAACTCAATGTGTGAACTAACATATTCACGATTTGGAAAGGTGGCTTTTTTTGTCGTGTGCTAGAACTCCTCACCCGACCAAAGGTCATGGAGAGGTCTATTGTTTTTCTAAAATGGTTATATTGATTTTTTTTTTTTTTGTAATTGTATTAGGGTGTGAGTTGCAAAGTTTGTGTTTCTGTTCATTTCATTCCATCTGTTTGGGATTCTTTCTCTCTCCTGAGTCAGACACTAATTTCCCATTGGTTGTCCAGTTACCAAGGTTGGTGTTCATGCATCCGTGCTGGTCTCTGCATTCATGTCCGGGTGTCCTGTGAAACACTAAGCTTAATTTATTTGGAAATGACCTAGCTGTTCAGTACACTGTCATCACTCATTTGAGCACAAGGATAGAAATTCAGGTGACCAAACTCCGGAGAAGCTAGTGTCAGAGCGCCCAGGCGTGATGTGCATGCAGGGGGTATGGAGGACGGGGACAGGGCACGGAGCAAGGAGATCTCAGGTGCCCTCGCACCCTGGGCCTCTCCAGGCAGGCCCCTACTCAGCGGCTTCCCCCTGCCCCCATCGCATTCCCTGCTCAGGACCGTGTGGCCTCTGCAGCTGCCCGGCATCCTGCCCGAGTCCCCCCCTGCCCACAAGCTGTCTTCGAGTCTCTCTCTGAGCCCTCGTCTCTTTCTGCCTCTGTCTCACCTGGCGTGGGTGCGTGCAAGTGCCTGTCCGTGTGCCTGGCTATCGCTCCTCTGCTCTCTCAGGAAAGACGTGTGCTGGGCTGGCAGAGTGGGGGCAGGGCGGGTCTCAGTAGGGCGAAAAGGCAGGGCTGAGGCGCTCCAGGGTGTTTGCGCAGCGGGCAGGACGTGCACCTGGCGCCCCGGTTGGGCGGCCTCTAAGCCCGCAGGAGGTTCCGGGTACCGCGGGCCAGGGCCCAATCCACGCTCGTTCGGAGTCACGTCACCCTGAGCAGCGAACGGAATGGTGGGGGGCAGGGGGTGAGGGGGCACCGCGACGTCCTCGCTGCTCTACCCACCCACCCCCACCACTGGTCCCGCAGGCACGCCAGGCCCCGGCCGGGGCCAGACGGGTGCTGGCCGGGGCTGGCGGTATGCGGGGCCGTGGCGCCCTCTGCTGTCCCCCGAGCTGCCGGCCCTGGTTGGTCGGAGTCCAGTCCGGGTCGTGTGGCTCAAGTGCAGCGTGCGCCAGCTCGAGATCTGTGGCCCCAGGCCCGAAGGGCAGGTCAGAACGCAAGGGAGGCGCAATGCGGAGCTCTTTGGGCGCCTGACAGCCGCCTAGGTCTAAAGCCATAGCACCCTGAACGTGCCCTATCTCCTCTGATCTGGGAAATTGAGTAGGGCCGGGCCTGGTCAGTACTTGCATGGGAGACCGCCTTGTAGTTAGGCGGTTTTGTGATTTTTCTGAATGCCTACTTCAGAAAGTTAGAATCGGATGACTGCACACAGGAAAACGAATAATGTTTTTGTACATAAACTTAAGAATCCAGCAGCTGGTCATTCTTTTTCCTGTCCTAACACAGCTAACTGGAAGTCAGTTGCAGTAAGTTCTACTGACTTAAGACCCTCATCCCTAACGGAAGGTATATAGGAAAACCCATAATATATCTAAATAAACATGAAAGATAGAAAGATGAGAAAAAAAAAATTCTCAGTGACATCTTAGTTGGTATATGAAACACGATGATTATGAAAGCACAACCCATAATCAAGTCCAGGCCATGGAAGCCTGTGACTTTCACTGAGTGTTGGCTTCCCTTTCAGCTGAGATTGTAAAAAGTGCTTTGTAAAATCCTGAGGTTTGAAGCACTTGTAACCTCCCGAAGAGACTGCAATCAGAAGGCTTTCTAGAATATCCTGACGCTGTGGTGAGCTCAAGCAATATATTCTGCAGAGGTCGGAAGACAGACATGTTGGGAAGTGGGGATGACTTCTACTGCACTTAGGGAGAAAGGGCATGTACAAGTGGAGAAGCTACACCTCAGTGACGGAATCTTTAAAGACTCCATACATGGAAAAGGAAATGGCAACCCACTCCAGTATTCTTGCTTGGAAAAATCCATGGACAGAGGAGTCTGGCGGGCTGAAGTCCACGGGATTCCATGACTGATCGTGTGTGCACGAGGGTGGAGGGAGACGGGTTGGTAGCAAGAAACTGGTAGAAGTAAAAAATAAGAAAAAATATAAAATAAAGACTTGATAAATATGACAACGACTGGTAGGAATAAACCTTCAGAAGTGCCTTCTCAGACCTCCCGTCAGAAACACAAGCGTAATAAAGACACTGAGTTTTCACGGTCTCACACAAAATTAGACTGGCTTATGACAATGGGCAGATAGGCTCCTCTAAGACATCGGGGCTGGGCTTTACTGGAGGATGCACATCGATTGAGTGCATGGCTATGTGTTATGGAAATATGTCTTACTGGCAGGGTGAAGGCATCTTCTTGAAACACACAGGAAATAACACTACAAACTCAAGGAACTTGGCTACAATGACAATAGCTGATTTCATGTTGGCTACTGCTTGGCAGAGCTGGGTTCGCCTCTCCCATTAAGTACCTCAGTGGCCAGCTGTGAATGTAGCCATTAGTTTCTCACTTAGAAACCGAACCTAATACTTGCCATGTGCACTAGCGCAAGAACAGTGAAAGCTCCGCGGAGAAGCAAGTCAGACAGACATGCTTCTGTTTTCTCACAGAAGCTGCTTATGACCAGCCCTGCTCACAGACAGATTGCTAATTCCAAATCGATAGACAGTTATGCAGATATTCTTTAGCAACTGAGCGACCAGGGAAGCCCTACTAGCTCAGTTGGTAAAGAATCTGCCTGCAACGCAGGAGACCCCGCTTTCAGTCCTGGGTCGGGAAGATCCCCTGGAGAAGGGATATGCTACCCACTCCAGTATTCTGGCCTAGAGAATTCCACGGACTCTATAGTCCATGGGGCCGCAAAGAGTCAGGCACGAACTGAGCCACTTTCACCTGCAAATGCGGAGATTACTTAGAACAAGAAATGTGGTAACAGATCTAGTACCTCTGTCAAGCTCATGAGTGAGTACTATAAATATACAGAATCAGCTTTGTCCTGCATAGTTATTACCATCCTGTATTTGCTTTGAAAGGAGTTGAGCTAGTCTTGTGAAAGAGGAATGATTCTTTACCAACTAAGCCACAAGGAAAGCCCACTACTACTGGAGTGTGTAGCCTATCCCTTGTCCAGCGGATCTTCCTGACCCAGGAACTGAACCAGGGTCTCCTGCCTGAGTAACACATATTGGGTAAAAATCGGTGAGTGAGCATAACTATGGACATTGATTGGTAAACTCAGTTTTCCTTGTCCAGATGGCTAGCGGAGGAGAAATAAACGTTGGCATGCATTTAAAAAATTCTTCTGATACTATATATAATATTTACTAGTTCTCTGCAGAAGTCTTGAATGAAGCACAGATATTGTCATTAGATTGCTTTGGTCATATCCATCTTATCCACATTTATTTTTAAAAGTCACATAGTGTGGCCTCAAATACTTGAAGACACGACAAAAGTTTTCTTTGGTCTCCATTCTAAACTGGATCGTAAGAAGGCAGTGGATCAGCATAACGCAGGAGCTCAAGATATTTTTGGCAAAAACTTGACTAGTCTGTTTAATGATATGGAAGAATGAGTTAAGGGTGGCAGCACGAAACAGAAGGCCATGCTAGAAGTACACAAGACCTTGTTTGGTAAGTTCAAACATGACTTTTTCTTTCAATTGAAGGATAGATGCTTTACAGAATTTTGTTGCCAAACATCAGCATGAATGAGCCACAGGTATATATGTCTCCTCCCTCCTGAACCTCTCTCCCATTTCCCTCCCCATTCCACCCCTAGCTTGTTGCAGAGCCCCTGAGTCATACAGCAAATTTCATTGGCATCTGTTTTTACGTAAGGTAATATATTTTCATGTTACTCTGCATACATCTGAACCTCTCCTTCCTCCCCCTTGCCCATGTCCATAAGTCTGTTCTCTACATCTGTGACTCCTTGGCTGCCCTGCAAATAATTTCATCAGTACCACCTTTAGTTCAAGCATTTCTTCCCCCCCCCCAAGCATTTCTTATTTCTTATTCCACTCTTACTCTCTTTAGTGTGAGACTGATTTCGAAACTGATATGAAAGTATTATTCTCAGCATGGAAAATTTGGAAGATGCAACATGGAAAATTTAAAAAGTCACGCAGAGGCTAGCCACTCTGAGCTAACCCCTAAAACATTTATTGACTGATTTCTAGTTTCTCTTCTTTAAACTTTTTTATCTACAATAATCCTGTGTATTCCTTTTAGTTAGGGATTCATTATTAGACTATCCTGACTCTTCAACTAAATTCCAGTTTTAGGTCTCATACAGTGAGACATGTGCCAAATGCTTCCTGAATACTATAGAACATATTTTATGTTTAAAATACTTCCAGGCTTATGTAGTGAGTCAATGATTTTAAGTTTTTTTTTTTTTTTTTTTTTTTTTTTTTTTTTTTTTTTTTTTTCAGTGGGTTTTGTCATATATTGACATGAATCAGCCATATAGTTACATGTATTCCCCATCCCGATCCCCCCTCCCACCTCCCTCCCCACCCGACTCCTCAGGGTCCTCCCAGTGCACCAGGCCCGAGCACCTGACTCATGTATCCCACCTGGGCTGGTGGTCCGTTTCACCATAGATAATATACATGCTGTTCTTTCAAAACATCCCACCCTCACGTTCTCCCCCAGAGTTCAAAAGTCTGTTCTGTATTTCTGTGTCTCTTTTTCTGTTTTGCATATAGGGTTATCGCCACCATCTATCTAAATTCCGTATATATGTGTTAGTATACTGTTTATTTGTTACACATTTCAATGTAAAAGTCAATGTGTGAACTAACATATTCAAGATTTGGAAAAGGTGGCTTTTTTTGTCGTGTGCTAGAACTCCACACCCGACCAAAGGTCATGGAGAAGTCTATTGTTTTTCTAAAATGGTTATAGTGTTGTTGGTTTTTTTTTTTTTTTTTGTAATTGAATTAGGGTTTAAGTTGCAAAGTTTGTGTTTCTGTTCATTTCATTCCATCTGTTCGGGGTTCTTTCTCTCTCCTGAGTCAGACAGTAATTTCCCATTGGTTGTCCAGTTACCAAGGTTGGTGTCCATGCATCCGTGCTGGTCTCTGCATTCATGTCCGGGTGTCCTGTGAAACACTAAGCTTAATTTATTTGGAAATGACTTAGCTGTTCAATACACTGTCATCACTCAGTTGAGCACAAGGATTGAAATTCAGGTGACCAAACTCCGGAGAATCTAGTGTCAGAGCGCCCCGGCCTGGTGTGCGTGCAGGGGGTTGGGAGGACGGGGGCAGGGCGCGGAGCAAGGAGATCTCAGGTACCCTCGCACCCTGGGCCTCTCCAGGCCTGCCCCTACTCAGCGGCTTCCCCATGACCCCATCTCATTCGCTTCTCAGGGCCGGGTGGCCTCTGCAGCTGCCCAGCATCCTGCCCGAGTCCCCCCCTGCCCACAAGCTGTCTTCGAGTCTCTCTCTGAGCCCTCGTCTCTTTCTGCATCTGTCTCACCTGGCGTGGGTGCGGGCGAGTGCCTGTCCATGTGCCTGGCTTTCGCTTGCCTGCTCTCTCAGGAAAGACTTGTGCTGGGCCGGCAGAGTGGGGGCAGGGCGGGTCTCGGTGGGGCGAAAAGGCGGGGCTGAGGCGCTCCAGGGGGTTTGTGCAGCGGGCAGGATGTGCGCCTGGGGCCCCGGTTGGGCTGCCTCTAAGTCCGCAGGAGGCTCCTAGGATCGCGGCCCCGGGCCGAAGCCCCGCTCGTCCGGAGCCACGTCACCCTGAGCAGCGAACGGGATGGTGGGGGGCAGGGGGTGAGGGGGCACCGAGACGTCCTCGCTGCTCTACCCACCCCCCCTCCCCCCACCCCAGGTCCCGGAGGTATGCCCGGACCCGGCCGGGCCAGACGGGTGCTGGCCGGGGCTGGCGGTGTGCGGGGCCGTGGCGCCCTCCGCTGGCCCCTGAGCTGCCGGCCCTGGTTGGTCGGAGTCCAGTCGCGGGTCATGCGGCTCAAGTGCGGCGCGCGCCAGCTCGAGAGCTGTGGCCCCAGGCCCGAAGGGCAGGTCAGAACGCAAGGGAGGCGCAACGCGGAGCTCTTGGGGCGCCTGACAGCCGCCTCGGTCTAAGGCCATAGCACCCTGAATGTGCCCTATCTCCTCTGATCTGGGAAATTGAGTAGGGCCGGGCCTGGTCAGTACTTGCATGGGAGACCGCCTTGTAGTTAGACGGTTTTGTGATTTTTCTGAATGCCTACTTCAGAAAGTTAGAATCGGATGACTGCACACAGGAAAACGAATAATGTTTTCACACATAACCTTAAGAATCCAGCAGCTGGTCATTCTTTTTCCTGTCCTAACACAGCTAACTGGAAGTCAGTTGCAGTAAGTTCTACTGACTTAAGACCCTCATCCCTAATGGAGGATATATAGGAAAACCCATAATATATCTTAATAAACATGAAAGATAGAACGATGAGAAAAAAAAAATTCTCAGTGACATCTTAGTTGATATATGAAACACGATGATTATGAAAGCACAACCCATAATCAAGTCCAGGCCATGGAAGCCTGTGACTTTCACTGAGTGTTGACTTCCCTTTCAGCTGAGGTTGTAAAAAGTGCTTTGAAAAATCCTGAGGTTTAACACTTGTAACCTCCTGAAGAGACTGCAATCAGAAGGCTTTCTAGAATATCCTGACGCTGTGGTGAGCTCAAGCAATACATTCTGCAGAGGTCGGAAGACAGACATGTTGGGAAGTGGGGATGACTTCTACTGCACTTAGGGAGAAAGGGCATATACAAGTTGAGAAGCAACACCTCAGTGACGGAATCTTTAAAGACTCCATACATGGAGAAGGAAATGGCAACCCACTCCAGTAATCTTGCCTGGAAAAATCCATGGACAGAGGAGTCTGGCGGGCTGAAGTCCACGGGATTCCATGACTGATCGTGTGTGCACGAGGGTGGAGGGAGACGGGTTGGTAGCAAGAAACTGGTAGAAGTAAAAATTAAGAAAAAATATAAAATAAAGACTCGATAAATATGACAACGACTGGCAGGAATAAACCCTCAGAAGTGCCTTCTCAGACCTCCCGTCAGAAGCACAAGCGTAAAAAAGACATTGAGTTTTCACGGTCTCACACAATATTAGACTGGCTTATGACAATGGGCAGAGAGGCTCCTCTAAGACATCGGGGCTGGGCTTTACTGGAGGATGCACATCGATTGAGTGCATGGCTATGTGTTATGGAAATATGTCTTACTGGCAGGGTGAAGGCATCTTCTTGAAGAACACAGCAAAAAACACTACAAACTCAAGGAACTTGGCTACAATGACAATAGCTGATTTCATGTTGGCTACTGCTTGGGAGAGCTGGGTTCGCCTCTCCCATTAAGTACCTCAGTGGCCAGCTGTGAATGTAGCCATTAGTTTCTCACTTAGAAATCGAACCTAATACTTGCCATGTGCACTAGCGCAAGAAGAGTGAAAGCTCCACGGAGAAGCAAGTCAGACAGACATGCTTCTGTTTTCTCACAGAAGCTGCTTATGACCGGCCCTTCTCACAGACAGATTGCTAATGCCAAGTGGATAGACAGTTATGCAGATATTCTTTAGCAACTGAGCAACCAGGGAAGCCCTACTAGCTCAGTTGGTAAAGAATCTGCCTGCAACACAGGAGACCCCGCTTTCAGTCCTGGGTCGGGAAGATCCCCTGGAGAAGGGATAGGCTACCCACTCCAGTATTCTGGCCTAGAGAATTCCACGGTCTCTGTAGTCCATGGGGCCGCAAAGAGTCAGGCACGATCTGAGCCACTTTCACCTGCACATGCGGATATTATTTAGAAAAAGAAATGTGGTAACAAATCTAGTACCTCTGTCAAGCTCATGAGTGAGTACTATAAATATACAGAATCAGCTTTGTCCTGCATAGTTATTACCATCCTGTATTTGCTTTGAGAGGAGTTGAGCTAGTCTTGTGAAACAGGAATGATTCTTTACCAACTAAGCCACAAGGAAAGCCCACTACTACTGGAGTGGGTAGCCTATCCCTTCTCCAGCGGATCTTCCTGGCCCAGGAACTGAACCAGGGTCTCCTGCCTGTGTAACACATATTGGGTTAAAATCGGTGAGGGAGCATAACTATGGACATTGATTGGTAAACTCAGTTTTCCTTGTCCACATGGCTAGCGGAGGAGAAATAAACGTTGGCATGCATTTAAAAAATTCTTCTGATACTATATATAAAATTTACTAGTTCTCTGCAGAAGTCTTTCCTGAAGCACAGATATTGTCATTAGATTGCTTTAGTCATATCCGTCTTATCCACATTTATTTTTAACAGTCACATAGTGTGGCCTCAAATACTTGAAGACACGACAAAAGGTTTCTTTGGTCTCCATTCTAAACTGGATCGTGAGAAGGCAGTGGATCAGCATAATGCAGGAGCTCAAGATATTTTTGGCAAAAACTTGACTAGTCTGTTTAATGATATGGAAGAATGAGTTAAGGGGGGCAGCACGAAACAGAAGGCCATGCTAGAAGTACACAAGACCTTGTCTGGTAAGTCCAAACATGACTTTTTCTTTCAATTGAAGGATAGTTGCTTTACAGAATTTTGTTGCCAAACATCAGCATGAATGAGCCACAGGTATACATATGTCTCCCCCCTCCTGAACCTCTCTCCCATTTCCCTCTGCACTCCACCCCTAGCTTGTTGCAGAGCCCCTGTTTGAGTCCCCTGAGTCATACAGCAAATTTCATTGGCATCTGTTTTTACGTATGGTAATATATTTTCATGTTACTCTGCATTCATCTGACCCTCTCCTTCCTCCCCCCTGCCCATGTCCATAAGTCTGTTCTCTACATCGGTGACTCCTTGGCTGCCCTGCAAATAATTTCATCAGTACCACCTTTAGTTCAAGCATTTTTTTTACCCCCCAAGCATTTCTTATTTATTATTCCAGTCTTAGTGTCTTTAGTGTGAGACTGATTTTGAAACTGATATGAAAGTATTATTCTCAGCATGGAAAATTTGGAAGATGCAAACATGAAAAATTTAAAAAGTCACACAGAGGCTAGTCACTCTAACCTAACCACTAAAACATTTATTGACTGATTTCTAGTTTCTCTTCTTTAACCTTTTTTATCTAGAATAATCCTGTGTATTCCTTTTAGTTAGGGATTCATTTTTAGACTATCCTGACTCTTCAACTAAGTTCCAGTTTTGGGTCTCATACAGTGAGACATGTGCCAAATGCTTCTTGAATACTATAGAACATATTTTATGTTTAAAATACTTCCATGCTTATGTAGTGAGTCAATGATTTTAAGTTTATTTGTTACACATTTCAATGTAAAAGTCAATGTGTGAACTAACATATTCACGATTTGGAAAAGGTGGCTTATTTTGTTGTGTGCTAGAACTCCTCACCCGACCAAAGGTCATGGAGAAGTCTATTGTTTTTCTAAACTGGTTATAGTGTTGTTTTCTTTCTTTTTTTTTTTTTTTTTTTTGTAATTGAATTAGGGTGTGAGTTGCAAAGTTTGTGTTTCGGTTCATTTCATTCCATCTGTTTGGGTTTCTTTCTCTCTTCTGAGTCAGACAGTAATTTCCCATTGGTTGTCCAGTTACCAAGGTTGGTGTCCAAGCATCCGTGCTGGTCTCTACATTCATGTCCGGGTGTCCTGTGAAACACTAAGCTTAATTTATTTGGAAATGACCTAGCTGTTAAATACACTGTCATCACTCAGTTGAGCACAAGGATAGAAATTCAGGTGACCACACTCCGGAGAAACTAGTGTCAGAGCGCCCGGGCATGGCGTGCATGGAGGGGGTTGGGAGAACGGGGGCGGGGTGCGAAGCGAGGAGATCTCAGGTGCCCTCGCACCCTGGGCCTCTCCAGGCCTGCCCCTACTCAGCGGCTTCCCCCTGCCCCCATCGCATTCGCTGCTCAGGGCCGGGTGGCCTCTGCAGCTGCCCGGCATTCTGCCCGAGTCCCCCCCTGCCCACAAACTGTCTTCGAGTCTCTCTCTGAAACCTCGTCTCTTTCTGCCTCTGTCTCACCTGGCGTGGGTGCGTGCGAGTGCCTGTCCGTGTGCCTGGCTTTTGCTCCTCTGCTCTCTCAGGAAAGACTTTTGCTGGGCTGGCAGAGTGGGGGCAGGGCGGGTCTCGGTGGGGCGAAAAGGCGGGGCTGAGGCGCTCCAGGGGGTTTGTGCAGCGGGCAGGATGTGCGACTGGGGCCCCGCCTGGGCTGCCTCTAAACCCGCAGGAGGCTCTGGGGACCGCGGCCCCGGGCAGAAGCCCCGCTCGTCTGGAGCCACGTCACCCTGAGCAGCGAACGGGATGGTGGGGGGCAGGGAGTGAGGGGGCACCGAGACGTCCTCGCTGCTCTACCCACCCCACCTCCCCCCACACCAGGTCCCGCAGGCACGCCAGGCCCCCGGCCGGGCCAGACGGGTGGTGGCCGGGGCTGGTGGTGTGCGGGGCCGTGGCGCCCTCCGCTGGCCCCCGAGCTGCCGGCCCTGGTTGGTCGGAGTCCAGTCCGGGTCGTGCGGCTCAAGTGCAGCGCGCGCCAGCTCGAGAGCTGTGGCCCCAGGCCCGAAGGGCAGGTCAGAACGCAAGGGAGGCGCAACGCGGAGCTCTTGGGGCACCTGACAGCCGCCTCGGTCTAAGGCCATAGCACACTGAACGTGCTCTATCTCCTCTGATCTGGGAAACTGAGTAGGGCCGGGCCTGGTCAGTACTTGCATGGGATACCGCCTAGTAGTTAGGCGGTTTTGTGATTTTTCTGAATGCCTACTTCACAAAGTTAGTATTGGATGACTGCAAACAGGAAAACGAATAATGTTTTCGTACATAATCTTAAGAATCCAGCAGCTGGTCATTCTTTTTCCTGTCCTAACACAGCTAACTGGAAGTCACTTGCTGTAATTTGTACTGACTTAAGACCCTCATCCCTAACGGAAGGTATATAGGAAAACCCATAATATATCTAAATAAGCATGAAAGATAGAAAGATGAGAAAAAAAAAATTCTCAGTGACATCTTAGTTGGTATATGAAACACGATGATTATGAAAGCACAACCCATAATCAAGTCCAGGCCATGGAAGCCTGGGACTTTCACTGAGTGTTGACTTCCCTTTCAGCTGAGGTTGTAAAAAGTGCTTTGTAAAATCCTGAGGTTTGAAACATTTGTAACCTCCTGAGGAGACTGCAATCAGAAGGCTTTCTAGAATATCCTGACGCTGTGGTGAGCTCAAGCAAAACATTCTGCAGAGGTCGGAAGACAGACATGTTTGGATGTGGGGATGACTTCTACTGCACTTAGGGAGAAAGGGCATGTACAAGTGGAGAAGCAAAACCTCAGTGACGGAATCTTTAAAGACTCCATACATGGAGAAGGAAATGGCAACCCACTCCAGTATTCTTGCCTGGAAAAATCCATGGACAGAGGAGTCTGGCGGGCTGAAGTCCACGGGATTCCATGACTGATCGTGTGTGCACGAGGGTGGAGGGAGACGTTTTGGTAGCAAGAAAATGGTAGAACTAATAAATAAAACAACAACAACAAAAAAAAAAAACTAAAGACTCGATAAAAATGACAGTGACTGGTAGGAATAAACCTTCAGAAGTGCCTTCTCAGACCTCCCGTCTGAAGCACAAGCGTAATAAAGACATTGAGTTTTCATGGTCTCAGACAAAATTAGACTGGCTTATGACAATGGGCAGAGAGGCTCCTCTAAGACATCGGGGCTGGGCTTTACTGGAGGATGCACATTGATTGAGTGCATGGCTATGTGTTATGGAAATATGTCTTACTGGCAGGGCGAAGGCATCTTCTTGAAGAACACAGCAAATAACACTACAAATTCAAGGAACTTGGCTACAATGACAATAGCTGATTTCATGTTGGCTACTGCTTGGGAGAGCTGGGTTCGCCTCTCCCATTAAGTACCTCAGTGGCCAGCTGTGAATGTAGCCATTAGTTTCTCACTTAGAAACCGAACCTAATACTTGCCATGTGCACTAGTGCAAGAACAGTGCAATACCCAACAGGTAAAGGAATATGACAAGTGCCCACCAAGTCAAACAAAAGAGGAGGAGATAGGGAATCTATCTGAAAAACAATTTAGAATAATGATAATAAAAATGATCCAAATCTTGAAAACAAAATGGAGTTACAGATAAATAGCCTGGAGACAAAGATTGAAAAGATGCAGGAAATGCTTAACAAAGACCTAGAAGAAATAAAAGAGAGTCAATTAAAAATGAATAATGCAATGAATGAGATCAAAAACACTTTGGAGCGAACCAAGAGTAGAATAACGGAGACAGAAGATAGGATAAGTGAGGTAGACAATAGAATAGTGGAAATAAATGAAGCAGAGAGGAAAAAAGAAAAAATGATCAAAAGAAATGAGGACAACCTCAGGGACCTCTGGGACAATGTGAAACGCCCCAACATTCGAATCATAGGAGTCCCAGAAAAAGAAGACAAAAAGAAAGGCCATGAGAAAATACTCGAGGAGATAATAGCTGAAAACTTCCCTAAAATGGGGAAGGAAATAGCCACCCAAGTCCAAGAAACCCAGAGAGTGCCAAACAGGATAAACCCAAGGCGAAACACTCCAAGACACATATTAATCAGATTAACAAAGATCAAACACAAAGAACAAATACTAAAAGCAGCAAGGGAGAAACAACAAATAACACACAAAGGAATTCCCATAAGGATAACAGCTGATCTACCAATAGAAACCTCCAGGCCAGAAGGGAATGGCAGGACATAATGAAAGTAATGAAAGAAAATAATCTACAACCTAGATTACTGTACCCAGCAAGGATCTCATTCAGATATGAAGGAGAAATCAAAAGCTTTACAGACAAGCAAAAGCTGAGAGAATTCAGCACCACCAAACCAGCTCTTCAACAAATGCTAAAGGACCTTCTCTAGACAGGAAATGCAGAAATGTTGTATAAACATGAACCCAAAACAACAAAGTAAATGGCAACGGGACCACACCTATCAATAATTACCTTAAATGTAAATGGGTTGAATGCCCCAACCAAAAGACAAAGATTGGCTGAATGGATACAAAAACAAGACCCTTATATATGCTGTCTACAAGAGACCCACCTCAAAACCAGAGACACATACAGACTAAAAGTGAAGGGCTGGAAAAAAATATTTCACGCAAATGGAGACCAAAAGAAAGCAGGAGTCACAATACTCATATCAGATAAAATAGACTTTCAAATAAAGGATGTGAAAAGAGACAAAGAAGGACACTACATAATGATCAAAGGATCAATCCAAGAAGAAGATATAACAATTATAAATATATATGCACCCAACATAGGAGCACCGCAATATGTACGGCAAACGCTAATGAGTATGAAAGAGGAAATGAATAGTAACACAATAATAGTGGGAGACTTTAATACCCCACTCACAACTATGGATAGATCAACTAAACAGAAAATCAAAAAGGAAACACAAACCTTAAATGATACAATGGACCAGCTAGACCTAATTGATATCTATAGGACATTTCACCCCAAAACAATCAATTTCACCTTTTTCTCAAGTCCACACGGAACATTCTCCAGAATAGATCACATCCTGGGCCATAAATCTGGTCTTGGAAAATTCAGAAAAATTGAAATCATCCAAGTCATCTTTTCTGACCACAGTGCAGTAAGATTAGATCTCAATTACAGGAAAAATATTGTTAAAAATTCAAACATATGGAGGCTAAATAACACGCTTCTGAATAACCAAAAAAATCATAGAAGAAATCAAAAAAGAAATCAAAATATGTATAGAAATGAATGAAAATGAAAACACAACAACCCAAAACCTATGGGACACTGTAAAAGCAGTGCTAAGGGGAAGGTTCATAGCATTACAGGCTTACATCAAGAAACAAGAAAAAAGCCAAATAAATAACCTAACTCTACACCTAAAGCAATTAGAGAAGGAAGAAATGAAAAACCCCAGGGTTAGCAGAAGAAAAGAAATCTTAAAAATTAGGGCAGAAATAAATGCAAAAGAAACTAAAGAGACCATAGCAAAAATCAACAAAGCTAAAAGCTGGTTTTTTGAAAAAATAAACAAAATTGACAAACCATTAGCAAGACTCATTAAGAAACAAAGAGAGAAGAACCAAATTAACAAAATAAGAAATGAAAAGGGTGAGATCACAACAGACAACACTGAAATACAAAGGATCATAAGAGACTACTACCAGCAGCTCTATGCCAATAAAATTGAAAACTTGGATGAAATGGACAAATTTTAGAAAAGTATAACTTTCCAAAACTGAACCAGGAAGAAATAGAAGATCTTAACAGACCCATCACAAGCAAGGAAATCGAAACTGTAATCAAAAATCTTCCAGGAAACAAAAGCCCAGTACCAGATGGCTTCACAGCTGAATTCTACCAAAAATTTAGAGAAGAGCTAACACCTATCTTACTCAAACTCTTCCAGAAAATTGCAGAAGAAGGTAAACTTCCAAACTCATTCTATGAGGCTACCATCACCCTAATTCCAAAACCACACAAAGATGCCACAAAAAAAAGAAAACTACAGGCCAATATCACTGATGAACATAGATGCAAAAATCCTTAGCAAAATTCTAGCAAATAGAATCCAACAACATCTTAAAAAAATCATACACCATGACCAAGTGGGCTTTATCCCAGGAATGCAAGGATTCTTCAATATCTGCAAATCAATCAATGTAATACACCACATTAACAAATTGAAAGATAAAAACCATATGATTATCTCAATAGATGCAGAGAAAGCCTTTGACAAAATTCAACACTCATTTATGATTAAAACTCTCCAGAAAGCAGGAATAGAGGGAACATACCTCAACATAATAAAAGCTATATATGACAAACCCACAGCAAGCATCACCCTCAATGGTGAAAAATTGAAAGCATTTCCCCTGAAATCAGGAACAAGACAAGGGTGCCCACTCTCACCACTATTATTCAACATAGTCTTGGAAGTTTTGGCCACAGCAATCAGAGCAGAAAAAGAAGTAAAAGGAATCCAGATAGGAAAAGAAGAAGTGAAACTCTCGTTGTTTGCAGTTGACATGATCCTCTACATAGAAAACCCTAAAGACTCTTCCAGAAAATTACTAGAGCTAACCAATGAATATAGTAAAGTTGCAGGATATAAAATTAACACACAGAAATCCCTTGCATTCCTATATACTAACAATGAAAAAACAGAAAGAGAAATTAAGGAAACAATACCATTCTCCATTGCAACAAAAAGAATAAAATACTTAGGAGTATATCTACCTAAAGAAACAAAAGACCTGTACATAGAAAACTATAAAACACTGATGAAAGAAATCAAAGAGGACACAAACAGATGGAGAAACATACCGTGTTCATGGATTGGAAGAATCAATATTGTCAAAATGGCTATTCTACCCAAAGCAATCTATAGATTCAATGCAATCCCTATCAAACTACCAACGGTATTTTTCACAGAACTAGAACAAATAATTTCACAATTTGTATGGAAATACAGAAAACCACGAATAGCCAAAGTAATCTTGAGAAAGAAGAATGGAACTGGAGGAATCAACCTGTCTGACTTCAGTCTCTACTACAAAGCCACAGTCATCAAGACAGTATGGTACTGGCACAAAGACAGAAATATAGATCAATGGAACAGAATAGAAAGCCTAGAGATAAATCCACGAACCTATGAACACCTTATCTTTGACAAAGGAGGCAAGGATATACAATGGAAAAAAGACAACTGCTTTAACAAGTGGTGCTGGGAAAACTGGTCAACCACCTGTAAAAGAATGAAACTAGAACACTTTCTAACACCACACACAAAAATAAACTCAAAATGGATTAAAGATCTAAATGTAAGACCAGAAACTATAAAACTCCTAGAGGAGAACTTAGGCAAAACACTCTCCGACATGAATCACAGCAGGGTCCTCTATGACCCACCTCCCAGAATATTGGAAATAAAAGCAAAAATAAACAAATGGGACCTAATGAAACTTAAAAGCTTCTGCACTACAAAGGAAACTATAAGTAAGGTGAAAAGACAGCCCTCAGATTGGGAGAAAATAATAGCAAATGAAGAAAGAGACAAAGGATTAATCTCAAAAATATACAAGAAACACCTGAAGCTCAATTCCAGAAAAATAAATGACCCAATCAAAAAATGGGCCAAAGAACTAAACAGACATTTCTCCAAAGAAGACATACAGATGGCTAACAAACACATGAAAAGATGCTCAACATCACTCATTATTAGAGAAATGCAAATCAAAACCACAATGAGGTACCATTACACGCCAGTCAGGATGGCTGCTATCCAAAAGTCTACAAGCAATAAATGCTGGAGTGGGTGTGGAGAAAAGGGAACCCTCTTACACTGTTGGTGGGAATGCAAACTAGTACAGCCACTATGGAAAACAGTGTGGAGATTTCTTAAAACACTGGAAATAGAACTGCCATTTGACCCAGCAATACCACTTCTGGGCATACACACCACGGAAACCAGATCTGAAAGAGACACGTGCACCCCATTGTTCATCGCAGCACTGTTTATAATAGCCAGGACATGGAAGCAGCCTAGATGCCCATCAGCAGATGAATGGATAAGGAAGCTGTGGTACATATACACCATGGAATATTACTCAGCCATTAAAAAGAATTCATTTGAATCAGTTCTAATGAGATGGATGAAACTGGAGCCCATTATTCAGAGTGAAGTAAGCCAGAAAAATAAAGAACATTACAGCATACTAACACATATATATGGAATTTAGAAAGATGGTAATGATAACCCTATATGCGAAACAGAAAAAGAGACACAGAAGTACAGAACAGACTTTTGGACTCTGTGGGAGAAGGTGAGGGTGGGATGTTTCAAAAGAACAGCATGTATTTTATCTATGGTGAAAGAGATCACTAGCCCAGGTGAGATGCATGAGACGAGTGCTCGGGCCTGGTGCACTGGGAGGACCCAGAGGAGTCGGGTGGAGAGGGAGGTGGGAGGGGGGATCGGGATGGGGAATACGTGTAACTCTATGGCTGATTCGTGTCAATGTATGACAAAACCCACTGAAATGTTGTGAAGTAATTGGCCTCCAACTAATAAAATAAAATTTAAAAAAAAAAAAAACTGAGCTATCCTAAAAATTAAAAAAAAAGCTACCTCTTCTATGCAACATCTGTGTGTCTTCTGTCTGTCTTCTTCCTCGCTGACGCCACTCATCCCTTGGGTATTCCTGGTCCTGCTGGGGCTGGACCTCGGCAATTTTGCTCAATGCTTTGGATCCTAGTGGAAAAACATGCTGTTAATCCTACTTTTGCGAGGATTAAAACCATCGTAAAAACTGGAATTTGTTTAAATATTTTTGGTTTAAATATATCTTGTGTATATAATTACCCAGATTACTGTTGGGTATTAGATTGCTATGTTACAATATGTATGGCATACATGAGTTCCACTGTTATTGATATGATATGTGGTGGAGAGGTATTTGGTGGTGCAAGTGATTTAGATGATGTGTTCACAGTGTTTATATTCCTGTTATGTGGTTAATGGGTCTTGGATTCACGTTTGAAATATGACTCCCTTGTCTTTTGTGATGCATGAGAAGTGCTGAAATTGAAGATGATGCAGGTTAAGTCTAGGGTTGAGGGTGTGAGTAGGGTGGGGGGGGAGGGTGTGGGTTAGGTTAAGGGTGTGGATTAGGGTGTGGGTTACATTGTGGCTTAGGGGTTAGAAGTTAGGGGTGTGGGTGAGGGTGAGGGCTGAGGGGTGAAGGTGTCAGGTTAGGGTTGGGATGATGCGTTAGGGTTAGTGTGTCAGGTTAGGGTTAGGGGGTCGGGTTGGTGTTAGGTTCTGGGATAGGGTTACGGTGTTGGTTAGGGTTAGGGTGTCGTGTTGGGGTTAGGGTTAGGGCAAGGGCAAGGGCAATTTCGCCTGGGACCTTATGGAGGGGCCTCACAGTCAAAGGTAAAGGCAAAGTCACATCCACACTTCTGTTCCATCCCCTTTGCTCTATAGTAGAGCTCTAGTAAGCCTAGGCCTGGTAGGAAAACTCTTGGCTCCTGTGGGGACACATCCTGTGTGTGAATCTGCATACCAGACCTAGGGGCCACAGGGCGCCTGTTTTCTTCTGGGAGAGGGGACCCTGAAGCGGTGTTGCCTGGCAACAGCTTGAAAATCCATTAAATTGCACTTTACGTACCTCTGACAAAGCTAGATTTGCTCCACCTTTTCGCCATTTGGAAGCAAAGCTTCCATACCCTCTCCCCAAGTAGGCAATGGGCCTACTTTGAGTAGAAAGTCCCCTTGAGGAGCTGAGCCCAGGAAGGCACCCAGTCATGTCAAACACACTCCAGCTGCTTACTTCCTCATGGGCAGTATCACTATCAGCTAGGAATGTCTTTGCAAGGATTGAAAAGGGAAGGGGAGATACATGGCCCTGCCTCTGAAATTTCAGTCCTCTGAGCAGAACTGGAATTCAATTGTATCAGCGAAACTGTGCCTTCCAAAGAGGCTTGCAAACACACCCCGAGTGGCTGCCTCTTCTTCCCTGAAGAAGGCTCCCTTTCCCTGCATCCTGCGGACTCCCTGTCCCAGCCTCCTGGAAAAGCGCTTCTTGGAGTTCCTTCTTGGAGTTCCTTTCTTAGTTGCAGTTATCCCTCAACTTGGGGCCATAGGGAGTAGCCCCACACTCACAGGGGAAGGCAGACCCACCTCCACACATCTCTTCCATCCCCTTTGCTCTGTAGGACAATTCTAGTGAGCCTAGGTCTGTCAGAAAATTCTTGGCTTTGACGGGAACACACCCTGTGTGTGAACCTGCATACCCGACCTAGGGGCCACAGGGCGCCTGTTTTGCTCGAGTGGGCCTTGAAGCAGTACAGCCTAGTGAGAGCTTGAAAATCCATCCAATTGCTCCTTTCTTACCTCTGACACCTAGCTTTGTTCCACCCTTTGGCAGTGTGGAGGGAAGAGGGCCCAACCCCGTCCTCAAGCGGACATGGGGCCTACTTTGAGAGGAAAGGCCCCCTTGAGGAGCTGAGCCCATCAAGGCACCCAGTCATGTCAAATATACTCCCACTGCTTGCTTCTTCATGGGTAGTACCACTATCAGCTTGGAATGTCTTTGCAAGGATCACAAAGGGAAGGGGAGATACACGACCCTGCCTCTGGAACTTCGGTCCTCTGAGCAGACCTGAGTGCTCTAGGGAGCCTAGGACTGTCAGGAAAATTCTTGGCTCCTACGGGGACACACCCCATATGTGAACCTGCATACCGGACCTCGGGGCCACAGTGTGCCTGCTTCTCTCGGTGTGCCTAAAGCGGTGCAGCCTAGCAACAGTTATTGAGCCTAGGTCTGTCTGGAACATTTTGGATCCTGTGGGGAAAACACCCTGTGCACACCCCTAGATACCGGGCCTAGGGGCCAAAATTCTCACATGTCTCCTGGGGAACCCTAACACAGTGTGACCTAGCAACTGCTTGAAAATCCATCCCATTGCTGTTTTCCTCCTTCTGATACAGCTAGCATTGCTCCTTGCTTTGGGATATCTCAAGCAAGGGGCGAGTCCATAACTGCTCTCCTGGGGCCCAATGGATGTGCAAGGTGCCCTCAACCAGGTGACCCCAGCATGCCACCTGGCCCCCTCAGACACACTCCCGCAGCCTTCTTCCTCATGGGAAGCACCTCTCTGACCCAGGAATGTGTTTGCAAGGCTCGGAATGTGCAGGGAGACACATGGCCCTGACTCTGGAATTGAGGTCCTTGGGGCAGGCCTGCAGGTCTGACATCTGAGAAGCAAAACACTTGCTGCCAATAGAGGCCTGAAAACACACTCTGTGTATGACTTTCCTTCCTCCAAGGAAGATAGCTTTCCCAGTCTCCTGCATGCTGAGTGTCACACAGCTGGAATGTGCTTGCATGGAAGTCATGATTCAGTGGCAATGGCCCCTGAGGCCCTGTGCCCAGGTAGGGCGCCCACACTCACAGGCAAATCAAAGCAACTTCCAAATGAGTCAGCTCTTCACATCTAGTGGCCAAAGTATTGGAGTTTCAGGTTCAATATTAGTCTTTCCAATGTATATTCAGACCTGATTTCCTTTAGGATGGAGTGGTTGGGTCCTCTTATAGTCTAAGCAAACTTCAAGCATCTTCTTCAGCACCACAGTGCAAAAGCATCAAATCTTTGGCTGTCAACTTTCTTTATAGTCCATCTTTCACATCCATACATGACATTGAAAAACCTTAGCCTTGACTAGACGGATCTTTGTTGGCAAAGCAATGTCTCAGCTTTTTAATATGCTGTCTAGTTTGGTTATCACTTTCCTTCCAAGTCGTAAGCATCTTTTAATTTCATGGCTGCAGTCACCATCTGCAATGATTTCCGAGCCCCGAAAAATAAAATCTGCCACTGTTTCCACTGTTTTCCCATCTATTTGCCAAGAAGTGATGAGACTGGATGCAATGATCTTAGTTGTCTGAACGCTGAGCATTAAGCTACCTATTTCACTCTCCTCTTTCTCTTTCATCAAGAGGCTCTTTAGTTCTTCACTTTCTGCCATCAGGGTGGTGTCATCTGCATATCTGAGGTTATTGATATTTCTCCCAGCAATCTTGCTTCCAGTTTGTGCTTCATCCAGTGCAGCATTTCTCACGATGCCCTATATATAAGCAGATATATGTTAAATAAGCAGGGTGCCAATATACAGCCTTGACATATTCCTTTTCCTATTTAGAACCAGTCTGTTGGTCCAGGTCCAGTTCTGTTTCTTCCTGACCTGCATATAGGTCTTTCAAGAGGCAGGTCAGGTGATCTGGTATTCCTATCTCTTTCAGAATTTTCCCCAGTTTATTGTGATACACACAGTCAAAGGCTTTGGCATAGTCAACAAAGCAGAAATAAGTGTTTTTCTGGAACTCTCTTGCTTTTTCAATTATCCAGTGGATTTTGGCAATTTGATCTCTGGTTCCTCTGCCTTTTCTAAATCCATCTTGAACATTTGGAATTTCACGGTTGACATATTGCTGAAGCCTGGCTTGGAGAATTTTGAGTGTTACTTTACTAGCATGTGAGATGAGTCCAGTTGTGTGACAGTTTGAACATTCTTTGTCATTGCCTTTCTTTGAGACTGGAATGAAAACTGAGCTAACAACCTAGATGTTTTCAATCGCATATGCTAAAAGAACTGCCTTTGCAGTTTCCAAGGGAAAAAAGTTTCATTTTAACCAATTTTCTCTGAAGTTCAAGGAATATCATGGACATCCTCCATCAAAAAGTCATCTTTCTTTTATGTAATCACAGTTTCATGCCTAAATTATAGACCAACTCATGCTCAAATTGACTCTGATATCAGGGGCAGATCAGCTAGCTGATAAAAAGCTTGGATTGTCCCTCTGGAGGAAAGTGAGACCTTGGTCCCAAGAGAAGAATCTGAGGGCTTAAGGGAATTTGCAGGAGTGGGGAAATCTTGGTCCATCCTACATGTACCGTACTTAAATAATGCTTATTTATTTTACGGAAGAAAAGAAAAAAAAAAAAAAAACCACAGATGATAAAAACAAATATAAATCACTGAAAGGTAAATAAATTCATCATCTGTGATTGAAAGCTGCATTCTAAGAAAGCTGTGTTCTCTTAACCTAGAGAGTAGACTAAATTCCAGTCTGGTACCAGCTTACCAGATAACAAACAAAAAGCGTTGTTTATGGGTAAGCTCAGGAAAGTCTTTTCCATGTATCTTGAGGTAGCAGTATTTTTGCAAAGGCATCAGTGTGAAACCATGGAAGGCATGTTTAAAACCTGATTAGATAAAAATTGACAAAATAAAAATTGACAAAATTGACAAAATAAAAATTGACCAAAAAAGTGACAAAATAGTCACTGCTGTGACTTGAAACACTTTAATATGATAACTAGAATTATAACTGACAGCATTTTACCAGGACATATCAGATTTTCATGGATGTCACATAGTTTCTAGGATACCTACATTAGTAACTGAAGGAGTCTTTGGGCTTAGAAAAGAAAACAACAGTCTCAAAGGCCCTTGCTTGTATCATTTAACATTGGAGAAAACAAAATCGAACTTTAGGTCCCACCCTGAGGCTCCAGGCCGGTTATATCTATCTATTTTCCCATGCAGCGTAGTGCCTGCTGGAAGTCCAAGGGATTTATCCTGCCTGGTAATTTCACCAGCTGGGACTCCACAACCCTTAGTCTGGCCGGCTGACCCAGCCCTGCTTCCAGCACTTTGCAGGCCAGCAGGCCCTTGACCACCTGCTGGGACAGGAAAGGGAAGGGTCCACGAATTGCATCCTAGAAACTTAGTAGGGTGCATGTATTTAAAAACCTGGTGGCCACCCAGGCAGGAGAGAAGGGAGGAGGGCACCTTGCTGCCCTTTCATGGGGGAATCTGTGGCTGTCCTGCTGAGAGGGGGCCTTTCCATGGGGACCCTGTGTAATAAGTTTGGTGTTTGGGAACTGAATAATTAGAACGTGTAAAATTTTTAATTTATGTGGTGCTTTAATTAAAAAAAAAAAAAAAAAAAAAAAACAAGCAGCTCCAAGTTTTCTGCAAATTGAGGCCTCAAACTTGAAGGCCTATTTTCCTTCCACTGTGGCATTCTATGAAGAAATGTGCGTTTTTTAAAGAAAAGGGTCAGAAAAGTGAGGGAAACAGAAAAGCCAGAGGTGCCCCAGGAGTTTGGTGAAGGTCTTAGGAGGTCACTTGTAAATGCTGCTGGCCATCGGGAGGCAGTCTCTTGTGACCAATGGGCACAGAGCTCTGCAGGCTTGTCCTTTGCATGGATGTGCTTGTTTGTGGAAATCCAGCTCAGAGCCATCTCCTGATGTGTAAGAATTTCCCAGACTAGACCCCTAGGCAAATCCCACAGGGCCAGGGACTCCTTTCTTCATTGTATTTGTCTGTTTGACTGAAAACCAGAAATGGCATATTTTTCTTTCAATCTGGTCTATCATCCAGGCCTTGGAGTAATATTTCCCCTCCCCCTCAATAGGCTTGGGTTCCGGTGATGAATTATAGTCAGTTGTCCATGATTTCGCAGATGAGGAAACTGAGAGTCGGAGAGGGCGGAGGACTGTCCAAGGGAGAATGGGATATCCTTCCAGGAACACTGGCTCCTGGGTTTTTAATGAGCTTCCTACCCAGCATGGTCATTAAGTGGCAAGGGTTGACATTGAGAATAAACTATTGGTGGAAATGAAAAAGGCTTTTTGAAAGAATGTGCCTACCAGCTGTGCATCTTATGGAGTATTTTCATTGTACTTCCCAGCCCTTGGAAAGTGCTGGGCACAGGGCAGATGCTTCATCATTTTTATTGAATAAGTTCAATGTCACACAATTCTATCTGTAGTGTCAGCAACACTATGAGGTATATTAGAACAGTGATGGTCCCAGTTGGTACCCACAAGGATATTTTTAAAAAATGAAACAAATCTCTCTGATCATCACCAAGGCTATCAGAGGTCTATTGCAGACTCCACACAAGGGAGGGTCTACCTCTTGGGACATCCCCACTTCAGCATCTCCCTAAACCAGCAATCTAGGACAGCTGAGTACACTTGAAGTTCCTTCCTTGACCTTGGGAGTTTTTTTGGAAGACAATTTTTTGACAGACAGGGGTGGGGCAAGGTTTTGGGATGTTTCAAGTGCAGTCCATTTATTGTGCACTCTATTTCTGTTTCTGTTCCCTGGAGGCTCAGTTGGTAAAGAGTCTGCCTGCAATGAGGGAGACCCGGGTTTAATCCCTGGGTCAGGGAAATCCCCTGGAGAAGGAAATGACAGCCCACTCCAGTATTCTTGCCTGAAGAATTCAATGGACTGAGGAGCCTGGTGGGCTACCAAGGGCTGCACATGGCTGAGTGATCAAACTCTTATTTCTATTATTATTTCACCAGCTCCACCTCAGATCATCAGGCATTAGATCCTAGAGGTTGGGGGCCCCTTCTTTAGTTCCCTCTTTCATCTTCTACACAGCTCCAGCATGCTTCCTCCTCCTCTTCCACCTGCAGAACTACCTGCTGGGCTTCTCTGAGTGTGATTAAGAGTTTCCTTCCCTCACTGTCTTTCCTCTGAGTCCCTTTTCCTAAATGGGTTTCCATGATCTCCTTTAGGCACTTTTTCCCCAGGTGGTGCTAGTGGTAAAGAACCTACCTGCCAATGCAGGAATCCTATCCCTGGGTTGGGAAGATCCCCTGGAGGAGGGCACCCAGCCCACTCCAGTATTCTTGCCTGGAAAATTCCCATGGACAGAGGAGCCTGGTGGGCTCTGACAGTCAGACGTGATTGAAGCGACTTAGCACAGCATACCATAGGACCTTTGAACTGCAGACTCATGTGATTGTTTGGATTCTTTGGAGTCCCTTGTTATTCCACGTGTATGTTAGGGTCAGCTTGTATATTGCTTCCTAAAGGCCTGGAGAGGGTAATAGGCAGGAAGGCCAGGGGTCTCCAGACAGAGGGAATAGGCTGCAAGTGTCAGACCTTTTTTCATCTCTCAAGCAGCTGGAGGAACGAAACGAGTGCTACATTTTTTCCCCTTCTCAATACAAATTTAAGAGGTTTCTCTTAAAATTTTGTGTTGCTATGACGACTCCTGGCTCCACCTGAACTTAACTTTTCTCAAACCTTCAGCTAAGCAATGCATTTTGTCTTAAGGAAAGGTTTGTCTTAAGCTATGTTAATATACTACGTATTTCTGCTAGACTCTGTCTTCAGGTCGGTTCCCCCTAAAGGCTCAGAACCGACTTGACAAACCAATATGTTTTACTCATACCTGTTCTCCTAATCTATGTTAATGAAATGATATATTGGCTTGGAAATCTGCCTTTCTTCAAAATTCATGTCAATCATTCTATGGCCCGGGATGACTCACCTGCTGCCAATATTATCTCAATGCATGTTGTGGGTGAGGGGCCTGGTGTCATTCTCTGAGACATTGCCTTTCTTTCATTAGCAGACTGCTAGTGGCTGTATAACATCTGCCTAAAGACTAGCAGGGGGTACTCTTACTGCCCCCGTCTGATGTCTATGTCAGCAGCTTTCTCTATCTCTTTTATACTTTAATAAAACTTTATGACACAAAAGCTCTGAGCGATCAAGCTTTGTCAACTGGCCCTGGATTGAATTCTTCTCCTCTGGAGGCCAAAAATCCTGGCGCCTTTTGTGGTTCAGCAATGACCTTTCAGTCTTTTGTAATTCATATTGAATCTTCATTTCAGATTGAAGATGCATTCCATGGTATTGCCATCTTAAGTCTTTCCATCGCTATGGAATATCTGTGCATGTATTCAGGATATTTTTCAGCAATCGTGTATAATTTCCAATGTGCCAGTCTTGTCATCCTCATTACACCCATGGCAAAATATTTTATTAATGTTGACACTATCAAAAGGAAATTGTTTTTTTTAATTCCTTTTCAGATTATTATTTGCTAGTGTATACAGATAAAACTGTGTAATCATTCATTTTTATCAGCTTGGACAGCTTGATAGTTGTCTTTACTTTCTTTACTTCCTCATATTTTAAGATTATCCTAGCTTATATATTTACTGTCTCACCCCTAGTCTCAATCGTTTATTCAAAGAATTTCTGTCCTTTTTTTTAAACACTGAATTATTTTTGACAATGCTGGGTCTTTGTAGCTAGATGCCTAGTTGTAGTGAGCAGAGGCTACCCTCTAGTTGACTTGCCATGGCTTCTCATTGCAGCGCTTTCTCTGGTTGCAGAACTTGGGCTCTGGAGCATGCAAGTACTTCAATAGTTGTACGGGGGCTTAGTTGCCCCTGGGCATGTGGAATCCTCTAGGACCAGGGGTTGAACCAGTGTTCCCTGCATTGGTAGGCAGATCCTTTACCACTGGGCCACCAGGGACATTTCCTGTTCTTTTTCATTATAGAGTGATATTTAAAACATACATGTAGGAGCTAAATATGCTCAGCTGACAATATTTCGAAATATATACATGTATTCCAGCTTATATATTCAGTTGAAGGTAATTTGTGATGATGTCTCCATGAATCTTGTAACCTTTCCTTTTGTTTATCCATAACTTACCATTCCAATGGTAAGATACCTGGCTTCCACCACTTGTCATGTATGGAATTCAGTGCTTGTCCCATGTGGTTACTGAAACAACTGTCAGACTGTCTTCCAAAGGGGGCTGTGCATGCATCCCACCAGTATCTTGAGTATGTTTCTGTAGGAGAGTTTATTATCAGTATACCCTCCGTGGCCAGGTGTCTATTTCAATCTTTACCAGTTATGAATGGGCTTGTTTGCTCTAGTGTTCTTGGACAATTTGAGGACTCCTGTCTAGTTATGAGGGACACAGGAATCTCCTTGAGGCTTGGCAGGGCAATCAGCACACTTCTCGAGGTGAGGAGGGAGACCCAGGGTCCCTTTCCAGTTGCCATAGGGGTATTGGGATTCCTACCAATTTTCAAGAGGAGTCAGGCATCATCACCTTTTGAATCATTGAATTCTGCATGCCTCTCGAGGTGTCAACGGGATGTGAGGCCTCCTGTCGATAAGAGGCGGAGACCTAGGACTTTCTCTATGCTCTCCATAGGGGATTCACACATCCCTTCATCCTGTGAGATGAAAGATGAGCCTGCATTCAAGCCACTGTAGGGAAATCGGACCTTCTTTCGAGTCAGGGCGTCTCAGGGTCAATTCCACTTGAGGCAGCAAACTCAGGGTCCCTCCCACATACTTACTGCTGAGAGACACCTCCTCTGGTTGTGCTTGTGGAATGGTGGCATACCTCTTGAGTGGAAGCCAGGGAATCAGCTCTCATTTCAAGATGATTTGGGGTACATGGAGCTTTCCTCGAGTTGCTGTGCTGAACTTGGTGTTCTTCTAGACTTGAGACAGTGTTCTCGGGGAATCTCTGCAGTTGCCTAAAGGAAGCCAACCCACTTGTCATGTTTGATGCGGAACACGGGATGGCTCTGAAGCCAATGAAGTGGAATAGGGACTCATCTCGAGTTGATTTGGGATACACGAAGCTATTTCCCATTGCTGCAGTGACATCAGGGTCCCTCTGGACTTGAGACAGTGTTCTTGGGGACTCTCTGGAATTCCATCAAGCAAGTAATGGCTCCTTACGTATTTGATGGGGAACACGGAATTGCTCTGCATGCAATGCAGGGGAATCAAGCCTCATCTCGCGGCGAGAAGGCAGTCTCATGGTTTCTCTCGAGTTGCGGCGCGAACCTGGGGTATATTCTCCAGGTACGGCGGGGATGGCCCTTCAAAACTCATGTTTGTTCAGCGACGTCAGGACTCCTGTCTAGTTACGAGGGACACCTCAGGAATCTCTTCGAGGCTTGGCAGGGCAATAGGGACGCTTCTCAATGTGAGGCGGGAGACCCAGGGTTCCTTTCCAGTTGCCACAGTGAGACTGGGATTCCTATCAATTTTCAAGAGGAGTCAGGCGTCATCACCTTTTGAAACATTGAATTCCGCCTACCTCCATGTCAAAGGGATGTGAGACCTCCTGGCGTGATGAGGCCAGGACTTAAGGCTTTCTCTAGGGTCTCCGTATTGGATTCAGACATCCCTTCATCTTGTGCAATGAAAGACGAACCTGCATTCAAGCCACTGCAGGGAAATCCGGCCTTCTTTCTTGTCAGGGCATTCGGACTCCATTCCACTTGAGGCAGCAAACTCAGGGTCCCTCCCCCATATCTATTGATGAGAGAAGCCTCCTCTTGGGGTGCTTGTGGAAAGTTGGCATACCTCTTAAGTTGAATCCTGGGAATCTGCTCTCATCTCGAGATGATTTGGGGTACATAGAGCTTTCCTCAAGTTGCTGTGCTGAACCTGGTGTTCCTCTAGACATGGGACGGTGTTTTCGGGGAGTCTCTGGAGTTGCCTAAAGAAAGTGAAGCAACTTGTCTTGCTTGATGGGGAAAGCGGAATTTCTCTGGAGCTAATGTGGCAGAATCGGGCCTCATCTCCAGTTGATTTGGTGTACACGGAATTATTTCGCGTTGCTGCGGTGACCTCAGGGTCCCTCTAGGCTTGTGAGTGTGTTCTTGGGGACTCTCTGGAGTTCCATCAAGCAAGTCAAGGCTCCTACGCATTTCATGGGGAAAACGGAATTGCTTTGCACGCAATGCAGAGGAATCTGGCCTCATATAGTGGCGAGGGGATGTCTCATGCTTTTTCGCGAGTTGCGCTGGGAACCTGGAGTATATTCTCGAGTTACAGCGGGGATGGCCCTTCAAAAGTCGTGTTTGTTCAGCGACGTCAGGACTCCTGTCTAGTTATGAGGGACACCTCAGGAATCTCTTCGAGGGTTGACACATCAATAGGGACGCTGCTAGAGGTGAGGCGGGAGACCCAGGGTCCCTTTCCAGTTGCCACAGGGATACTGGGATTCCTATCACTTTTCAAGAGGAGTCAGGCATCGTCACCTCTTGAAGCAATGAACTCTTGGTGCCTCTCTAGGTGTCAAAGGCATGTGAGGCCTCCTGTCGAGAGGAGGAGGGGAACTAGGGCTTTCTCTAGGGTCTCCACAAGGGATTCAGACATCCCATTTTCTGGTGAGATGAAAGACAAGCCTCCATTCAAGCCACTGCAGGGAAATCAGGCCTTCTTTTGAGTCAGGGCATCTCGGTGTCCATTCCATTTGACGCAGCAAACTCAGGGTCCAACTCACATACCTATTGCTGAGAGAAGCATCCTCTAGAGGTGCTTGTGGAAATTTGGCATACCACTTGAGTCAAAGCCAGGGAATCAGCTCTAATCTCGAGACGATTTGGGGTACATGGGGCTATCTTCCAGGTGCTGTGTTGCAACTGGTGTTCCTCCAGACTTGGGACGGTGTTCTCGGGGAATCTCTGGAGTTGCCTAAAGGAAGTAAAGCCACTACTCCTGTTTGATGGGGAACACGGGATGGCTCTGGAGCAAATGCAGGGGAATTGAGCCTCGGCTCGAGTTGATTTGCAGTATGGAGCTATTTCGCATTGCTGTGGTGACACAAGGGTCCCTCTAGACTTGTGACAGTGTTCTTGGGGACTCTCTGGAATGCCATCAAGCAAGTCAAGATTCCTTACGTGTTTGATGGGGAACACGGAATTGCTCTGCAATGCAGAGCAATCAGGCCTCATCTTGCGGCCAGGGGGAAGTCTCATGGTTTATCTCAAGTTGCGGTGGGAACGTGGGGCATATTCTCGAGTTAAGGTGGGGATAGACTTTCAAAACTCCTGTTTGTTAAGCGACATCAGGACTCTTGTCTAGTTATGAGAGACACCTCAGGAATCTCTTTGAGGCTTGGCAGGGCAATAGGGACGCTTCTTGAAGTGAGGCGGGAGACCCTGGGTCCAATTCCAGTTGCCACAGTGATATTGGGATCCCTATCACATTTCAAGAGGAGTCAGGCATCGTCACCTTCTAAGCATTGAACTCCGCGTGCCTCTCGAGATGTCAAAGGGATGTGAGGCCTCCTGTCGAGATGAGGCGGGGACATAGGGTTTCCTCTAGGTCCTCCACAGGGGATTCAGACATCCCTTCATCTTGTGAGATGAAAGACGAGCCTACATTAAAGCCACTGCAGGGAAATCTGGCCTTCTTTTGAGTCAGGTCATCTTGGTGTTCATTCCACTTCAGGAAGCAAACTCAGGGTCCAACTCACATACATATTGCTGAGAGAAGCCTCCTCTTGAGGTGCTTGCAGAAAGTTGGCATACCTCTTGAGTCGAAGCAGGGAAATCAGCTCTAAATCTCAAGACGATTTGGGGTACATGGGGCTTTCCTCGAGTTGCTGTGTTGCACCTGGTGTTCCTCTACACTTGGGACAGTGTTCTCGGGGAATCTCTGGAGTTGCTTAATGAAGTCATGCCACTTGTGTTTGATGGGGAACGCAGAATGACTCTGGAGCCAATGCAGGGGAATGGGGCAGCATCTCGAGTTGATTTGGGGTAGACGGATCTATTTCCCGTTTCTGCACTAACCTCACGGTCACTCTAGACTTGTTACAGTGTTCTTGGGTACTCTCTGGTGTCCCATCAAGCAAGTCAAGGCTCCTTACATGTTTGATGGGGAACACAGAATTGCTCTGCATGCAATGCAGAGGAACCGGGGCTCATCTCGTGGCCAGGGAGAAGTATCATGGTTTTTCTCGAGTTGCGGTGGGATCCTGGGGTATATTCTCGAGTTACGGTGGGGATGGCCCTTCAAAACTCGGATTTGTTCAGCTATGTCAGGACTCCTGTCTAGTTAAGAGGGACACCTCGGGAATCTCTTCGAGGCTTGGCAGGCAATAGGGACGCTTTTGGAGATGAGGCGGGAGACCCAAAATCCCTTTCCACTTGTGACATGGATATTGGGATTCCTATCACTTTTCAAGAGGAGTCAGGCATCGTCACCTCTTGAAGCAATGAACTCTTGGTGCCTCTCTAGGTATCAAAGTCATGTGAGGCCTCCTGTCGAGATGAGATGGGGAACTAGGGCTTTCTCTAGGGTCTCCACAGGGGATTCAGACATCCTTTCATCTGGTGAGATGAAAGACGAGCCTGCATTAAAGCCACTGCAGAGAAATCGGGCCTTCTTTTGAGTCAGGGCATCTCGGGGCCCATTCCACTTCAGGCAGCAAACTCAGGGTCCAACTTACATACCTATTGCTGAGAGAAGCCTCCTCTAGAGGTGCTTGTGGAAAGTTGGCATACCTCTTGAGTTGAAGCCAGGAAATCAACTCTAATCTCGAGACGATTTGGGGTACATGGCGCTTTCCTCGAGTTGCTGTGTTACGCTTGGTGTTCCTCTAGACTTATGACAGTGTTCTCGGGGATTCCCTGGAGTTGCCTAGAGGAAGTCAAGCGCCTTGTCGTGTTTGATGGGGAAAGTGGGATGGCTCTGGAGCCAATGAAGGGGAATCGGGCCTCATCTCGAGTTGAAATGAGTGAATCACGTGTGAATCACGTGTGAATCAAGTGTGAATCACGTGTCCATCATGTGTGTGTCACGTGTGTGTCACGTGTGCATCACGTGTGTGTGAAATGTCCATCACGTGTGAGTCACGTGTTCATCAGGTGTGTGTCACTTGTGTGTCACGTGTGCATCACGTGTGTGCACGTGGGAATCACGTGTGCGTCACGGGTGCGTCATGTTTGCATCACGTGTCCATCACGTGTGCGTTACGTGTGCGTCACGAGTTCATCATGTGTGCGACATGTGTTCGTCACGTGTTCATCACGTGTGCATCACGTGTGCATCAAGTTTGCGTCACGTGTGAATCACGTGTTCGTCACGTGTGTGTCACGTGTTCATCACGTGTCCATCATGTGTACATCAGGTGTGAGTTACATGTGCGTCTCGTGTGCATCACATGTTCGTCATGTGTGCGTCACGTGTTCGTCACGTGTGTGTCACGTCTGCATCACGTATTCATCACATATGTGTTACGTGTGCATCACATGTGCATCACATGTGCGACACGTGTGCGTCACGTGTTCGTCACGTGCGCATCACTTGTGCATCAAGTTTGCGTCACGTGTGAATCATGTGTTCATCACGTGTGTGTCACGTGTTGATCACGTGTCCATCATGTGTGCATCACATGTGCGTCACGTGTACATCTCGTGTGCATCACGTTTTCGTCACGTGTGCGTCACGTGTGTGTCATGTGTGCATCACGTATTCATCACATATGGGTTATGTGTGCATCACGTGTTCATCACGTGTGAGTCACATGTTTATCACGCGTGAATCACGTGTGCATCACGTGTGTGTGACATGTCCATCACGTGTGAGTCACGTGTTCATCAGGTGTGTGTCACGTGTCCATGACGGGTGAATCACGTGTTCATCACATGTGTGTCACTTGTGTGTCACGTGTGCATCACGTGTGTGCACGTGGGAATCACGTGTGCCTCACGGGTGCGTCATGTGTGCATCACGTGTCCATCAGGTGTGCGTCACTGGTGCATCACGTGTTCATCACGTGTGCGTTACGTGTGCGTCACGAGTTCATCATGTGTGCGACATGTGTTCATCACGTGTGCATCACGTGTGCATCAAGTTTGCGTCACGTGTGAATCACGTGTTCGTCACGTGTGTGTCACGTGTTCATCACGTGTCCATCATGTGTACATCACGTGTGAGTTACATGTGCGTCTCGTGTGCATCACATGTTCGTCATGTGTGCGTCACGTGTTTGTCACGTGTGTGTCACGTCTGCATCACATATTCA